>NW_011379370.1:0-914 GCF_000754665.1 Bison bison bison
GGAAACACAGCCCTGCCGCTGCAGGCCCGCGGGGCGACCGGAGCCCAGGACACGGGCAACACCAAACGCCGGCAAGGAGACCGAGCGACAGGAACCGCACCCACGGCCGCGAAACGCCTGGATGCACAACGGGGCAGCCGCTCTGGAAGACACTCTGGCGTCTGTCTCCACGCAACACAGCAACTGCACTCCCGGTGTTTATCAAACGAGATAAACCTACATCACATAAAATCCCACACACAGACATTTATAGCAGCTTTCGTTGCAATTGCTAAAACTTGGAAACAGCCATTCAGCCCGTGATGAATAAACTGGGGTCCATCCCGAAAATAGAATATTATTAGATAATAAAAAAGAAATGGGCTATTAAGTCATGAGAAGACCCAGAGAACGCTTCAGCGCGAATCACTAAGTGAAGGAAGCCGGTCTGAAAGACTATGTGCTGTGACCTTCATGACCTTCTGGAAACTGGAGACCGGGAAAGAACCGGGCCACGAGGGTTGGGGGAGGGCGTGGTGGACAGGTGGAGCACAGGGGTTTCTAGGGCCGTGGCGACTCTGCATGACGCTGTGACGATGGAGGCACTCCACGGGTTTGTCTAAACCCACAGAACGTGCACCATGAGGGAACCTTCAGGTGAACTGTGGGCTCTGGTCAGTAATAATGGAGCAGGACTGCTGGTCACTCCCTTGATCCGCTGGTGCTCCGAGGCCCGTCTCAGCCCAGGCACATGGCCACCCAGACACACCTGTGCTGCCAGACACACCTGCACCCCAACCTCAGCCTCCCCCAAAGCCTGCTGCCTCCACTGCCTTCCTCCAGACCTTGGGGCCAGCTATCTGGTGCTAACAGGGCCCAGGACCCTCCCACGCCCAGCCAGAAGCCTGGGCACCCAGCCCAGCCCCTCTCCTCCA
>NW_011379371.1:0-735 GCF_000754665.1 Bison bison bison
CTCAGTCGTGTCTGACTCTTAGCGACCCCATGGACTGCAGCCCACCAGGCTCCTCTGCCCATGGATTTTCCAGGCAAGAGTACTGGAGTAGGGTGCCATTGCCTTCTCCATATTAATATTGATATCAGCTAATTAATGGGTTTTTGTAAAAGCACTTAAGTTTAGAAACATCTTCCATTTTTAGTTCACTGATAAACTTAACTTAGATGAACATTTAATTTTCCTAAGTTTTTTTCCTGTATCTATTGACATGATTAAATATTTTCTTGTTTCTTTTATTGATGTGGAAAATTATAATGAATGTTTGCTTTTTAAACATTGGACTATTCTTGGCTTCTTTAAATAAGCCTACTTGGCAATGATGTACTACTATTTTATACATTATTTTTAGATACAGTTTGGATTCAATTGTTAATATTATATAAGGATTTTTTAGTATATTTGCAAAGACTATATTTTTCTAATTTTATTTAGTTATTATACTCTCCTGATTTTGGTATTAACTTAAAATTTTTATTATAAAATGTGTTGGTACATAGTTCCTGCTTTTCCAATAGTGGAAGGGTCTGTCTGTGATTGGTATTTTTTATTTCTTTAAATTTGGTGGAATTCACTAATGTAGAATTAATTTAGATTTGGATTTTAGATAGATATACATACATATATATATATATATATATATAAGCTATAACCGTGAATTTCATTTAATTTCAGCATATCTAATTATTCTTTAGT
>NW_011379372.1:0-601 GCF_000754665.1 Bison bison bison
GCTTTTTTTCCCTTGAAAATGTTTTACTCTTTAGGTGAACATTCTCTGATACTTACCAACTCTTTAGAAAATGCTCCCTCGCTAATTCTATAGACCAGCTCCTCTGCACCTTCCCAGGCACTGCTATCTTGTTGGGACTGATATCATTTCTCACGGTCCTGGGTAGGTAGCCTCAGAGTTAGTGTAGTTCCCTGAACCCTTCATTTCATTGGCAGGCAGTGGTGAGACCAGAGCATATTCACTGTGAAATTACTTCAAGGGAAAGTGTATTTACTTACCATATGATCCAGCAACTCACCTTCTGGGAACATATCCAAAAGAAGCATAAACAATACCTTGTAAAGAGATCTGAACCCCCACATTCATAGCAGCATCATTTATAATCACCAAGACATAGAAACAATCTTAATAAAGAAATGAAAAGTGTAATATATATGTTATATAATTCCCCAATAAGAAGAAATGCAAAAAGGCAAAATCGTTGTCTGAGGAGGCTTTATAAATAGCTGAGAAAAGAAGCGAAGTGAAAAGTAAAGGAGAAAAGGAAAGATATATCTATCTGAGTGCAGAGAGTTCCAAAGAATAGCAAGGAGAGATAAGA
>NW_011379373.1:0-600 GCF_000754665.1 Bison bison bison
CACCCATATCCTTGTCTGATAGTCCTCTTTCTTTATCTTCAAAGCTATCAATGTTACATTCCTCTGACCTTTATTCCTTGTCACACCTGTCTTTCTGCCCTCATTCAGAAATTTTCTCCTTTTAAGAATTTGTGTGATTGGACTTAACCCCCTCTGGATAATTCAGAAAAATGTGCCCATGTCAAAGTGTGTATTCTTAATTTCATCTGAAAATTTATTTTCACTATGCAAGGTAACATATTCATAGGTGAATATAAATCTGTCTACTGCATCACTTGTCCTAAAATCATTGATTAAAGTGACTTGTAGTGACAAACCTATCAATTATCAAAATTCATTTAAGCATTTTTTTTAAGATTTATTTATTTATTTGTTGGCTGTGGTGGGTCTTTGTTGCTGTGTGCAGGTTTTTCTCTAACTGTGGTGAGTGAAGTCTATTCTCTAGCTGCAGTGCACAGACTTATTGTGGTGGCTTCTTTAGTTTTGGAGCACAGGCTCTAGGTTCATTGGTTCAGTAGTTGCAGCTCAAGGGATCTAGAACACAGGCTCAGTACTGTGGCTCATGGACTCAGTTGCTTCATAGGATGAGGAATCTTCCTG
>NW_011379374.1:0-835 GCF_000754665.1 Bison bison bison
TTGCCTGGAGAATCCCAGGGACAGTGGATCCTGGTGGGCTACTGTCTCTGGGGTCGCACAGAGTCGGACACGACTGAAGCAACTTAGCAGCAGCAGGATACATATACATACATCCATTATTTTTCAAATTCTTTTCCCTTATGGGTTATAACAGAATTTGGTTATCTATTTTATACACGGTAGTGTGCATCTGTTAATTCCAAACTTCTAATTTATCCCTTTCCCAATCTTTTCCCTTTGGCGACCATCAATTTGTTAATTGAACTGTACCTCCAGTCCTGGTGGGGTCAGCCCATTCTGCTTGATCATTTGCTGGGTCAAGAATGATTCTAGGTCAATGGGCTTCAAATTCTTTGCTTACATATTTCCTAACATTTTTCATATGTAAAATTATGTACCCCTCATATATTTTTGAGTTGCCATCTAAAATTTTTATATTTATTTAAATAGCCACAAAGAAGAATTTCCAACATATTTTAAATATTGACATTTTAAAACAAAACTGCTATGTCATTCTTTACAAGGACTCTAATGAAATCATAATAATTTGATAATCATCAATATCTATTTTCATGGATGTGTTGTGTGCTCAGTTATGTCTGACTCTTTGCAACCCCATCAACTGTAACCCACCAGGCTCCTCTGTATCTAGAATTTTCTAGGCAAGAATCCTGGAACAGGTTGCCATTTCCTATTCCAGGGAATCTGCCTGACCCAGTGATCTTGTATCACCTGCATTGGCAGACAGATTTTTTTTTTTTTTACCATTGCACCACCTAGGAAGTCCCATTTTCATGGATACATAACCAAATTATTCTTTGTTGGTAATTTCACA
>NW_011379375.1:0-790 GCF_000754665.1 Bison bison bison
TCCCAAAATGTTCCTGATCCTCTAGGGGAGGTACACACCGTGGTACCGAGCGACACTCACCTTGCGGTAGATCATATGGCACACGGCTACCCTCAGCCTCATCCCCACATGCTGCATGTGGTAGAAGCACAAGTGGTGCAGAACGGCCCACACGAGCACGCAGGCACTCAGCCCTGCCGCGTAGCCATAGGCTTCACGCAAAGCGGCAGAATCATTGGGATCATAGTTTGCAACATAACTAATAATTTTCCCCAAAAATATGGGCAGAACCACCTTGGTGCCTTCCTGAAAGAAAAAAAGCCTTAATTAGAGCTACAAGTTATGCCAATTTTTCTTAACACAAACTTTACTTTTATTATTAGCATGTTAAAAAGCCATCTTGACAAAATGCTACACTCATTGCTAATCTAAAGGAAAAATACACAGATTCACTATTTCCAGTAAGACAACCAGAGACAGTTTTAAGGTAAGCCAAAATTTTACACTCAAAGACAATAAAGCCTTAGTATTGGGTTGGCCAAAAAGTTCTTTTGATTTTTAAGTAAAAATAAGAGATACAGTTTTCATTTTCACCAAGAACTTTGTTGAATAACGTATTCAAAATTCTGTTCCACTATCTTCTGCCATTTTTCAGGCAACTTCATAATTCCATCTTCCCAAAACTTTATATCTTTTTGAGCAAAGAACTATTTCAGGTGCCTTTAACAGTCTTCTGGGGAGTTAGAATTTTTTCCATTAAGAGAATTTTGTAAAAAACAAAATAAACAGAAACCTGAAGGAGCAGTGTCTG
>NW_011379376.1:0-1020 GCF_000754665.1 Bison bison bison
ATGAAAAGGGACTTATGCATGAAATATTCATTAGCATCAGACAATTATTTGCTCATAAATTAAAGCTAGTTAAATTTTATAAGTTGGGGCATAAAATAGCAAGCACTAGATATGACTTCTCTTAGCTGTAGAGTGGTTTTCTTTGATGGAATACCCCTGAATAGCTGTCAGAAATCTGCAAGCACTGTGGATCATGCCCTCATTCACAATGGGAGGGGAGGCCGCCACCCTAAAGTGAGTTCAGGTAAGAAGAGTCTGCTCTGGTACTTGACATTCGATGGAAGAAAACTCCAGGAAATGTGGGTACGGGGAAGTAGCACTGAGACCTGTGGATGAATTACAGTTGATCGAGGTTTGCTCATTCATTCATTTCACCAAGGTTTACTGAGCTCTCTGTCCCCTAGGAATGAAGAAATGGTGCAGACAGAATCCTAGCCCATAAGGCATCAATCAATACCACTCCAGTATTCTTGCCTGGAGAATTCCATGGACAGAAGAGCCTGGTAGGCTCTAGTCCTTAGGGTCACAAAGTCAGACATGACTGAAGGGACTTAGCACACCCACACACATAAGGTGTCAATGGACTTAGGTTGATCTAGAAAGCTCTTCTTTGGGAGTAAACACTTTTAAAAAATGTATCTAATTTTTATGAAGGCAGAGAATAAATACTTGGTGGTGATTTCCATGCTATATATTGAACCAAGAATCAGAATCTGTTTTAGAAAACAGAGGCAAATGTTGGAAAAATCATGATATGGACTGCATGTCCTCGTACTTCCTCAATGTTCTGGCATTTTCTACCACTCTTCATCATATCCTGCTTCCCTAATTCCTAACTCCCAAATATGTTTATGTCTGTCAATATCTTCTCTATTCTACCAAAAGTCATCTCAAGCACATTCACACTCAATAAAAGTTAGTCAAATTCCTTTGAACATTATTTGCTTCCAAGGGTATTTGCATTTTACCCAGAAAAAGAAAAACAGAGCAGTAGCATCTGTTTGAGAAATCTTTGGTGGC
>NW_011379377.1:0-684 GCF_000754665.1 Bison bison bison
ATGTCCTGGCAACTCCAACCCTGGGTGGGCATATATTCAGAGAAAAAAAAATCCTTCAAAAACACATGTACTCCCCAAGGCTCATGGGGACAATACTTACGATAGCCAAGACATCAGAAAAACTTAAGTATCTATCCACAGAAGAAAAGATAAAAAGATATGCTATATACACTCAATGGAAGATGACTTAGCCAGAAAACAGAAGAAAATGATGTCATTTGCAGCCTTATGTCCGAACAGGGAGCTGGCCATACAAAACCCGGGCAGTCAGACAGAGAAAGCATATCACCTATACGCGGAAAACCTCATACAAAGAAACTGAGGTACCTTACCAACAGAAAAGAAACTTAGTTACAAAAGAGGGAATTCTGGGATAAGAAGAAATTAGGAGGTTAGGATTAACACAAAATCAATCAAGTGAGGACGTGCTGGATAGCACAGGGCAGTCTACTGCACTCTCTGTAATCACTTACACGGGAGTAGCATCAGAAAAAATGGTACAGATACACATACAAGTGGATCAAGTTGCTATAGAGCTCAGAGAACACGAAATTGTGTATCAACTATATATCACTAGAAAAATTAAAATTGTTCGAAAAAAGAAAGAAATAGAGAAAGGAAGAAAGAAATGCCTACTCTGTTCATGACAAACCTCCATGCTTTAGGCTACTGGCACATTTCTGA
>NW_011379378.1:0-1067 GCF_000754665.1 Bison bison bison
GTGCTTGATGTGCTGAGAAACAGAAAAGGCCTCCAAAGTGGGGGAGGGTCCTGCAAGTGCCTGAGGTACCAAGAAACAGAGAAGAACCCCAACTGGAGCTGGGGGGGAGTCCTGTAAATGCCTGAATGGGTCAAGCAAGAGAGAAGGCCTAGCCAAAGAGGCCCTCTAATTGCCAGCTGCCAGAGGCTTCCCTGGTGACTCAGACGGTAGTGTCTGCCTGCAATGTGGGAGATCTGGGTGCGATCCCTGGGTCAGGAAGATCCCCTGGAGAAGGAAATGCCAACCCACTGCAGTACCCTTGCCTGGAAAATCCCATGGATGGAGGAACCTGATAGGCTACAGTCCATAGAGTCGCAAAGAGCAGGACATGACTGAGCGACTTCTCTTAGAGGCTAGGAAAAGACTCTAATAGGACTGTAGCTCTTGCGGCTGAAGCAGTTGGTGTCCCTGCGCACTTGACAACACCAGAGTTCCCACGATCCAAGTAGCTGTGTCACCTCCATGCTCAATCCTCACCAGGGCGGAGCTGCCAGAAGCAAGTTGTGGGCCTCCTTGGTGGCTCAGACAGTAAAGAATCTGCCTGTATTGCAGGAAACATGGGTTTGATCCCTGGTTCAGGAAGATCCCCTGGGGAAGGGAATGGCAATTCACTCCAGTGTTCTTGCCTGAAAAACTCCGTGGAGAGAGGAACCCGGCAAAACCCTAATAGCACCATATCTTCTGTGACAGTTGCCACTGGCACCTCTATGTATCCAGCATCGCCATGGGTCCAAGCTCCTGTGCCACCCCCTCGAATGATCCCCACTTGGACAGAGCAGCCAGAGGCTAGGAAAAACCCTAAGGGCCCCTTATTCCCTGTTGTCCTAGCCGCTGGTTCCTCTTAGTACCTGGGACTGCCAGGGGCCTGCGATCCAAGCAGTTGCACTGCCTCCATACCAAGTCCTCCCTGGGGCAAACCCAAGTCCTCCAGAGCAGCCTCAGGAGCAAAGCCCTATAGACCACTCACATGCAGAGGTGCAGATAAAACCACTGTTGAAATCCAGGGGTAGTGTGGCTAAGGAAGAGAA
>NW_011379379.1:0-761 GCF_000754665.1 Bison bison bison
TCACCAACTCCCAGAGCTTGCTCAAACTCATGTCCATTGAGTCGGTGATGCCATCCAACCATTTCATCCTCTGTTGTTCCCTTCTGCTCCCACCTTCAATCTTTGCCAGCATCAGGGTCGTTTCCAATGAGTCAGTTTTTTGCATCAGGTGGTCAAAGTATTGGAGTTTTAGCTTCAGCATCAGTACTTCCAATGAATATTCAGAACTAATTTCCTTGAGGATTGACTGGTTTGATCTCCTTGCAGTCAAAGGGACTCTCAAGAGTCTTCTCCAATACCACAGTGCAAAAGCCTCAATTTGTCACTGCTCAGCTTTCTTTATAGTCCAACTCTCACATTCATACTTGATTATTGGAAAAACCACAGCTTTGACTAGATGGACCTTTGTTGTCAAAGTAATCTCTCTGCTTTTAAACATGCTGTCTAGGTTGATAATGCTCAAAATTCTCCAAGCCAGACTTTAAAAATACATGAACCATGAACTTCCAGATGTTCAAGCTGGTTTTAGAAAAGGGAGAGGAACCAGAGATCATGTTGCCAACATCCCCTGGATCATTGAAAAAGCAAGGCAGTTCCAGAAAAACATCTATTTCTACTTTATTGACTATACCAAAATCTTTGACTTTGTGGATCACAACAGACTGTGGAAAATTCTGAAAGAGATGGCAATACCAGACCACCTGACTTGCCTTTTGAGAAACCTGTATGCATGTCAGGAAGCAACAGTTAGAACTGGACATGGAAAAACAGACTGGTTCCAA
>NW_011379380.1:0-777 GCF_000754665.1 Bison bison bison
GGGGGGGGGGTATGAAGAAAAGGAAACCCTCCTACACTGTTGGTGAGACTGTAAATTGCTGCAGTCACTGTGGAGAACAGCATGGGGGTTCTTTAAAACACTAACAGTAGAATTGCCATATGATCCAGGAATCCCAGTCTTGGGCATATATCCAGAACAGATGAAAATGCCTATTTGGAAAGAGTGTTCAGGTTTACTGCAGCAGTATTTACAAAACCAGGATATGGACGCAACCTAAGTGTCCATCAATGGATGAAATGATGAAGAAGATGCAGGGTGTGAGTCTGTGTGTGTTGTGTATATGTGTGTGTCTCTGTATCTCACAATGGAATATTTGTTGTTGTTGTTCAGTAGCCCAGTCTTGTCCAACTCTTTGCAAACCCATGGACTGCAGTACTCCAGGCCTCTCTATCCCTCACTACCTCCTGAAGTTTGCCCAAGTTCATGTCCATGCATCACTGACGCCTTCCAGCCACCTCATCCTCTTAGAATATGGAATATTACTCAGCCATAAAAAGAATGAAATAATGCCATTTCTAGCAATATAGATGGATTTTGAGAACATTATGCTAAGTGAAATAAGTCAGAAAGAGTAAGATAAATGCCATATGATATCAATTTTACATGAAATCTAAAAACACACCGAACTACTGAACATAAGGAAAAAAGAAGCAGGCTCATAGATTAAAAAAAAAAAATAGACTAGTGGTTACCAGAGGGGCAAGGGGGGAATATAGGAGTAAGAAGTCCAAGCTGCTATTTATAAAGTAAGCCACA
>NW_011379381.1:0-859 GCF_000754665.1 Bison bison bison
CCTGATGGTTATGTCCCACTGTAGGGCTGAGAGGGCTCATCACTCACCAAAGCCATCAGGAGTGTTCTAGTGAGAGGGGCCCCAGCATCACTAAGAAGCTTGGTGGTTGTGCCCTTCTGCAGGCCAGTCCTGATGATGGAAGAAAAGTGGTCCCGCCCTGGGCTCATTACCACCCATGGGAACCAAGGAACTCTGATGTAATAGAGGGCAGCTCTTAATCAAGACATGCCAGCGGAACACATTTCCAGTAATGACCAGCAAGGTCAGAGGGGCAGTCAAGGGTGCCTGCTTGACAGGGATAAAGCTCAGAAGATGGCTCAGACAGCATGGCTCCCTATGGGTAACTACAGCCAGATACAGGCAAGAATGCAAGAGAAGGAGGGCAGTTGTCCCACTAAAAAGCCATGATCTCTTGCTCAGTTCCTGGTCCTGAGCCAACTTAGAGACTGGCCCCACTGAAGAGGTGGATGAGTCCTGAGGAGGAAGGATCCAGAAACAAGGCAGTGGGTTACATCCTTTCCTAAAGAGAACGACTGCCATTTCTCAGGTGACAGTACACTGAGGCTGGAAAAATATACAAACACTTCTACTACTACTGAACACAGGATATGAGCTGACATTGATCCCAGAGGCCCCAAGTGTCACGATGGCGCCCCGTTAGAATGTGGCTTATGAGGTGCTGGCATTAAAAGGAGTTGGGAAATAGAGACCAGATCACAGTGAGCTGACTGGGTCCCTGGACCGACACAGTGGTCATTTCTCCAGTGCCCAAGGTGATAATTCTAAGTGATATACTTGGCAGTTGGACCAATGAGCCTCACATTGGATCATTGGTTTGTGGGGTATGAGCTATCACCTT
>NW_011379382.1:0-960 GCF_000754665.1 Bison bison bison
AGCTCTGAGAGACTACTCCAAAGAGGCAGTGGAGGAAATTTAATAAATAAGATTTTGGTGAAAGGGGAGTTCAATGCAACCAAGCACTCATTTTACAAAAGGTTTTCTGCTAGTCGTGAGGAGCTGACGTCACCATGAAGAGATTTAGTGTTTTTTTTAGATATGAGGTGATGTAATGACTGGGACCATGAAATCGGTTCCTGAAGATATCTAACTAAAGACCTGTCCCATCAGATTACCTGGAGCACAGAGTGCCTCACTCCACTCTGAATTCCCTTCGGAGAGTGTTGAAGGTCATCAGCTGCAACAGCATAGGCAGATGGCAAATGCCCTTGTCATTGTTCAGTTGCTGGTAAAATCTCTTGGCATTTGTGCTATCTTGTAGTTGACAAAAGCTTGCCTTCCCTTCTTTGTTCCTTCCTCTCTCATTCCTCCTTCTGTTCTTTTTTCCTGGTAAGAAATGGAATTATTTCCTGTCATATCAGTAAACAAGTATATTGCAGTAAACAGTGATTACAGCCTTCCAATGTGAGCCAGTGAGCCCCTAAGGAACTTAGGAAGGAGAAGAATATCTGCTATCTAGCAGCCATCAGACTATGGCTACTTCCTGAGGTGAGCCCCAAGGAAGCTCAGGATGTGAAAACACAGGATTCTGGCCCCAGACAGCTGAGGTGCATATGAAAGAAATGATTTCAGTGAGTGCATATGCTTACATCTTCATGTACAGAAAAGCGCTAAATTCCTTAACTTGAGCTATCTGGTTTTCTTTCATTAATAATAATCTTTAGTGAATCTTTTGTTCAGACGACCTGTCCTTTGTTGCAGAACTTTGATATAACCTGCTTCTCCCTTTGTCTCTTCAGAGCAGTTTGCCCAGAATTACTTGAGATGTTATCTGAGTTTGAAATCCTAAAAATTCCCACTGAATAAAACATACTCTCAACTTTTAGGTGGTGAATG
>NW_011379383.1:0-917 GCF_000754665.1 Bison bison bison
AGATCAGTCCTGGGTGCTCTTTGGAAAGACTGATGCTAAAGCTGAAACTCCAGTACTTTGGCCACCTCACATGAAGAGTTGACTCTTTGGAAAAGACTCTGATGCTGGGAGGGATTGGGGGCAGGAGGAGAACGGGTTGACAGAGGACAGGATGGCTGGATGGCATCACCGACTGAATGGACATGAGTTTGAGTGAACTCCAGGAATTGGTGATGGACAGGGAGGCCTGGCGTGCTGCGATTCATGGGGTCGCAAAGAGTCGGACACAACTGAGCGACTGAACTGCACTTAACTAATGGGGTTCCAAATAGTTAAAAAATCTTGAGAAAAACTTATTGATAGAGTCAAAGTGAAATTTACTACAAAATACTGGAATCAAGATATATGAATGAAAGAACCTAGAGTACGACATGAACACTTATATTTAAGGTAACTTATTTTGACAAGGCTTTCAGTACAGTTCACTGGGGGAAAGGATAACCTTTTAAACAAATGGTGCTGGGACAACTGCATATCCACATGCTAAAGAATGTGCACCTCACAAAAAAAGTATAAAATTCATATCATTAAAATGTTAATTACAAATTGATATACCTGTGGAAGTCAAAGTGTTAGTTGCTCAGTCATGTTCAATTCTTTGTGATTCCATCGTTTGTAGGTCGTCAGGCTCCACTGGCCATGGTATTCCCCAGGCAAGAATTCTGGAGTTGTTTGCCATTTCCTCCTCTGGGGGATCTTCCTGACCCAGGGATTGAACCTGGGTCTCCTGCATTGCAGGTAGATTGTTTACCACTAGCGCCACCTGGGAAACAATTAGTATATGTAAAACTATATTATTATAATCAATCAGTTCAGTTCAGTCGCTCAGTCGTGTCCGACTCTTTGCAACCCCATGAATTGCAGCACGCCAGGCCTCC
>NW_011379384.1:0-715 GCF_000754665.1 Bison bison bison
GAAGTCGCTCAGTCATGTCTGACTCTTAGCAACCCCATGGACTGCAGCCTACCAGGCTCCTCCATCCATGGGATTTTCCAGGCAAGAGTACTGGAGTGGGATGCCATTGTCCTTAAACAAATTGCTAACCCTGCAATGAGACATGGGGAATGTCCCAACCCTGGACTTAAATCCTTTGGTGGCCTAGATGGAAGTGATCCTCCAGGTCACTAGAGATGCCTAATGGACATAGCAGAAGCAGGGCAGGCAGCTATGTAAACTCTTCGGCCTGTCTCTCTGAACTGCACACAGAGCTTTGACTGGCTCCCACTAAGAATAATAACTCAATTTCTTTTGAGTCATGGGCCAAGTTGTTACAGACCGTAGTTACCTTGGTCAGTGATCCTATCTTCCATATGTAAATGATTTTGAATCTCACAATGATAACCTATTTGGTATAAAAGTCAAACTCTCCTGTGTCTGAGAAAGCATTCAGAAGGCCTGGAGCTGAGTTTGAGGGAGAATCACTTACTGACAGTGAGTAGGGTACAGGCGCTACATTGCAAGAAGCCTGTAAAAACAGGGCTGAAAACTCAGACTGTCGATAATACTTTGAAAGTGAGGTCCAGAGCTAGCAGGGACCACACACTTGACTCCAAGCATTTCATTTATAAACGAAAAAGAGACAGACCCTGAAAAGCTAGGCAGTGTCTTGGCTCAGGCGTTAGAACCAGGA
>NW_011379385.1:0-595 GCF_000754665.1 Bison bison bison
ATGGCATCACTGGCTCGATGGACATGAGCCTGAGCAAGCTCCAGGAGCTGGTGATGGACAGGGATGCTGCAGTCCAGGGGGTTGCAAAGAGCTGGACTGAGTGACTGAACTAACTAATCAGAAGGTATTTGTCATCCTTTTAGGAATCTGTTGCTCATATCTAATTAAATCAACAATGTCCCTGTTCTGACTTATAGGAGCCATATAGGAACATGAACATGGATTCTGTTTTAAACAAACTCCCCCTTTATTTTATTTGCTCATAAATCCAGAGTCCATACTATTAAATTAATTAAAGAGGCCAACAGACTGAAGTGGTGCCTATGTAAGCAAACCAAATTCTAACCATGAAGATGCCTCAAGGTTACAAAATTGAAACCTCAGGACAACTGATCACAAACAACTGAACTGACTGAATAATTTCCTTATTTTGTCCTGTCTCTTCTCTATAAAAAATCTCTCCTGGAGCTTCCCTGGGTGGAGTTCTCCTAACCACTTCCAGTTTGGCACTGCTCAGATCCCATTAATTTTTGTTGAAATAAACTTAAAATTTTAATGTGCCTCAGTTCATCTTTTAACAGCACTTGCCATAAAG
>NW_011379386.1:0-987 GCF_000754665.1 Bison bison bison
AAAAAATGGAATATTAGAAATTCCCTGGCAGTCCAGTGGTTAGGACTCTGCACGTTCTCTGTAGAGGGCACAGGTTCAATTCCTGGTCAGGGAGCTAAGATCTGCAAGCTGCATGATGCAGTTAAGAAAACCCCACAAAAGACAAAAAAATAGGAATGTTGTTTTGAAAAAACTTCAGATTTTGCCAAGAATTCACTATTTCTGTCTTTCTTTTTTTACTTAGTATTTAAAGTCTTTTTCTCTGCAGAAAGCATGTCTTCACTTGCTTTACTATTTTTGAGTTTAGTGAACTGTAATTTTTTAAATGAAAAATTGGAGTAAATTGTGATGTCTATTTAGGAAGGAAAACTGCCCTAGGATGTAGAGAAGTTCAAGAAAAGATGGCCAGTAGTGATCATATTTCTCCTCTGGGCTTTGACATGGACTTTACTTGAAGGTCATAAAGGAGTGTTTGGGGACGTTTTGTAGAAAGAGCCTTATCTGGAGGAGCCATCTGAAAAGGTTCAGGCTGGTTCATTTATTTTCTTATGGCCAGAGCATTTTACGGCTTCATCACAGGAGATTATAGCTGGGTGTTTTGAGGTTCTCCAAGAAACAGTCCGGATTCTAGGAGACTGGCTTAGATGACTTATTTGGTGCCTGGTGGTGACTGAAGATCTCTGCCCTGGGCTGAATGGTGAATCTTAAGTATGAACCAATAGCCAAGACAAAACAAAGCTGCCAACATGCACAATAGAGGGAGAGAAAACAAAACAACAGCAATAACAAAAACAGGTCAGAAAAAGGAACTCAGAGAACAAATAAGACAGTGGACCTGGAGTAGCAAAAGAAAGATAAACAGCAAACCCCAGAATCATTAAACTGCTGAGAGACTTGAAGATACTGTATCTATAAGAAGAAAGGAAACACAATGAAACAGGAACATTTAGAGTGCATGCAATGTTCTGTTGGGCATTTAAAATATGAACAGAAGATGAAGGGAAGAGT
>NW_011379387.1:0-810 GCF_000754665.1 Bison bison bison
TTCAGTAGACTTGCTTTTAGCACTTTAACTTCAAGGGCCTTTTTATTATTTGAGATACACAGTGCAAAGATAAGTGAATTAAGAGACAGGGCTGCCCCAGGCTGGGAGGAATGAAACAGTATGGCCTGTGGACAAATTCAGACCAGGAGTCTGTTCCCAGCTATGCTAATAACCAGTCTTGTGAACTTGAGAAAACTGTGAGTTCTTCATCTGCTGAGTTTGGTAAGCCCTATCTTGTAAGATGGTTGAAATGTATGTACCATATATAAATCACATGGCAAGAGGGCCAGCAAATATCACCCAATATTTAAAGAATAGCAGTAATTTATATTATTTTTATCTCAGATGATACCATTTACCTCCCTTGGAATGTTTAACTCAGGAAATTTCAAACATGTACTATTCTTAGAAAAAGAATACTGAATCAACCAAAAAGTCTCTCTAGCTGGCAAAACTAACTTTACCCATTTGAGCATTTATCACTTAATTTAGGTATGGAGTTGTTGTCCCTAGCTGGGTACAGCTCAAGCTCCTAGATGTCATCTATCTAGGAGATTAACCCTACCATCCCTTCCAGGTGCCCTTGCATCCAAACCAGCTCTGTTTACATTCATTACACTCTCGTAAAAAAGCTATCCCTCAAGAGTTTGCCAAACTCTACTTAAGATAACCTAGTTAAAATGCCTTTATAATGGATCAGACCCTGGCTCTCCCAGTTTGGGGCAAACAGTGCCAGCACAGTGGTTTCTTGGCATCTCACCTAAGGGGAACGTCTCCATTATTTTCAGAAATTCCCGGGAAATGATGTGC
>NW_011379388.1:0-1737 GCF_000754665.1 Bison bison bison
TGCCTGTTAAGCTGCTTGATTATTGCCAGCTGAGCAGCATGATTTGTCACAGCTGAGGTCCCTGATTATTGCCTGCT
This sequence comes from Bison bison bison, assembly GCF_000754665.1. Classification (NCBI taxonomy): domain Eukaryota; kingdom Metazoa; phylum Chordata; class Mammalia; order Artiodactyla; family Bovidae; genus Bison; species Bison bison. The sequence goes on from NW_011379388.1 coordinate 78, forward strand.
GATTGCGGGATTCGTGTCTGCTCAGCTCTTTGATTGTTGACTCCTGAGGCACATCATCAGTGCATGATGGACACGTGATCAGTGCATGATCAGTCACGTGATCAGTGCATGGGCAGTCACATGATAAGTGAATGAGAGCCACTGGATTAGTGTATGATCAGTCAAGTGATCAGTGCATGATCAGGCTCGTGATCAGTGCATGATAGCCACGAGATCAGTGCATGATAGCCACCTTATCAGTGCATGATCTGTCACGTGATCTCTGTATGATATCCACGTGACCCATGCATCCCCAGTCACGTGATCAGTGCATTATATCTACGGGATCAGTGCATGTTCAGGCACGTGATCAGGGCATGATAGCCACGTGATCAGTGCATGATCAGCCACGTTATCAGTGCATGATAGCCACGTGATCACTGTATGATAATCCACATGATCAGTGCATAATCAGTCACGTGATCAGTGCATGGGCAATCACGTGATCCGTGCATGATAGCCACGTGATCAGTGCATAATCTGTCACGTGATCACTGCATGATCATTCACGTGAGCAGTGCTTGCACAGTCTCGTGATCAGTGCATTATAGCCAGCTGACAAATGCATGATCAGCCAAGTTATCAGTGCATGATACACAAGTGATAAGTGCATGATAAGTCACGAGATCCATGCATGGTCAGCCACGTGATCAGTACATGATAGCCATGTGATCATTGTATGAGCATCCACATGATCAGTGCATGATCAGTCACGTGATCAGTGCATGATAGCAAGGTGATCAATGCATGATCAGTCACATGATCCGTGCATGATAGCCACGTGATCAGTGCATGATTACCACGTAATCAGTGCATGATCAGTTTCGTGATCTGTGCATCCCCAGTCAGGTGATCAGTGCATGATACCCAAGTGATAAGTGCATGATCAGTCACGTGATCAGTGCATGATAGCCAAGTGATCATTGCATGATCAGTCACATGATCAGTGCATGATAGCCACGTGATGAGTGCATCATCATTCACGTGATCAGTGCATGATAGCCACGTGATCAGTGTATGAACAGTCACGTGATCCGTGCATGATAGCCACGTGATGAGTGCATGATCAGTCACGTGATCCGTGCATGATAGCCACGTGATCAGGGCGTGATCAACCACGTGATCAGTGCATGATCAGTCATGTGATCAATGTATGACAAGCCACGTGAACAGTGCGTGCTCACTCACATGATCAGGGCCTGCTGAGCTGCCTGATTCCTGTCTGCTCATCTGCTTAACAATTGCCAGCTGAGCTGCATGATTCCTCCCTGTCATCTGCTTGACTATTGCCAGCTGTGCTGCGTAATTCCTGTCTGCTCAGCTGCTTGATTATTGCCATCTGAGCAGCATGATTCGTCATAGATGAGCTCCATGATTATTGCCTGCTGATTGTGTGATTCGTGCCTACTCAGCTCTTTAATTATTGCCTCCAGAGCCACATGATCAGTGTATGATAGCAAACATGATCAGCGCATGATCAGTCACAGGTTCAGCGCCATTCAGTCACATGATCACTACATGATAGTCAAGTGATGAGTCCATGCTCAGTCATGGTATCAGTGCATGATCAGCCACGTGATCAGTGCCTGCACATTCCCGTAGTCAGTGCCTCTCAGTCACG
>NW_011379389.1:0-593 GCF_000754665.1 Bison bison bison
GGCAATTTTAGGGACTATGGTGCCTGTAGTTAAGGCAAGAAGTACAGGTGGAACAGAGGATTTTTTTTATGAAGAAAGGATGGCATATGACACATTTGATTTTGAACATGTTGCATTTGAATTTTCTTCAAGGGATCCATGTGGAACTTTCCAGAAGGAAGTGTAAATCTGGGTCTGGAGCTTAGAATAGAGATTGGAAATGGTCATATACATTTGGCAGCATATGGTCCATTCTAGCCTTTCCACTTTGAATATTACTTGCAATAAAGAAAACATGCCAAATAGAATGTGCATTTCTTTCTTTCCATGATCCCCAAAATAGAGGTTATCTCTTTTTTTCTTATTCCTCGCAACATACTGAATTTCTGAGAGAAAGAAAAAAATCCCCCAAGATTACATACTAAGTGATTTCATTTGTATAACATTTTTGAATAAATGGAGACCAGATTAATGGCTTCTAGAAGTTGGGGAGGAGGTACTGGAGGGAGGGAGGTGTGGTTATTAAAGGGGCAACATGAGGGAGTCTGTGGATCATGACGATGGTGGTGGTACCCTCCAACATGCATGTGTGACACTTATATAATGAAACATAC
>NW_011379390.1:0-851 GCF_000754665.1 Bison bison bison
ATAGAGCACTGAGTGTCTGCCAGGCTCTGTGCTATGCTATTTATATGCATCATTCAATGTTAAGAAGTCAGTACTATTATTATCCTCATTTTACAGATGAGGAAATTGAGGCCCAGAGAGGTAAATAGCATGTCTAACATCCAACAGCTAGGAAATGGTAGCATCAGCACAGGATGGAAGGAAAGGCTGAATTTCAAATATTGTTAGGGACACAGATCAGAATATGAGGGAAGTGCTAAACTTATCACCATTTTATCTGCTAGGAATCGGGGGGTGCCCAAAGGTTCTATAACTTGCCCAAGTGCACAGTTAGAGCTCACAGGTGGCAGGTATCAATAAGTACAGTTGCCCCCTCCTTCATTCCCCATCCTGTGTTAGTGTTCTTTTTGAAATCAGAGTCACTTAAACTTTTGCCAAACATGAATAAGATTTGAAGTACATAAAGTGAAACCTTGCTTTGCCTTCATTAGAGGCAAGTCCAATGGAAATGAAGCAAAAGTTTGAATTATGGGCTATGTGAAAAGAAATGCTGTTTTCATCACTTGCAAATATATATAATCACTGGAACCAGGTGGCTAGAACTCTTTAGGACACCTGCTTTAATGAATAGCAGAGAATGATTTGTACATAGGACATCGACCATAGCCCAGAGGACTCCCAAGCAATTTGCCCTCTGCAGTACTTTAAACTCTGTTCCCCTATAATCTAGTTCATGGTCATCATTTGCTCAGCAAGCCCTTCCATCGGAGATGCTGTAAAGGTAAAACTGCAATCAGACCTCTGAAGCAATTCTCACCAATTTCAAATCGGTGAAATCTGAATAAGCAAGGACATACTGAATCTGGGGAATT
>NW_011379391.1:0-999 GCF_000754665.1 Bison bison bison
ATCCTGCTTATACTGAAGAACTGAAAAAAGCCAGGCAATAATCCAGGGAAAAAATCAATGACCCAGAAAAAGACCTAGAGAAAATACTAAGCTTTTACCCCTTTCCTACCCAAGTAGGAAGTGAAGGCTAAGGCAGAGTTGTAAATGGCCTGGCTAAGTGTTGGAGAAAATACCACGTACAGAGCCAAAACTGGGAACGTTTTTGTAAAGTTCTTTTTTTCTCCTTTTTAAAAAAAATTTTTTTAATTTCCTTTAAAATTTAACTTCTTTTATACAAAGAATTTGAGGAAATAAAAAAAAGACACTAGCTCACCATGGAATTAATAGAATCCAGAATTCAAGGGCCACAATTGATAAATAATATAGATTTTCAAAAATGGATCAGAAAAATCACTAAACAAGCAAACAATATACAAAAAGTAGCAAGTGCTAAGATGGGGGAATCATATGATTGCCAGAATAAACATATTACAGTACTAAAAATGTCCAGTTTTCAAAAAGAATTACATGGGCCATTCACAGAAAAAATTAATAGAAATTATCTTTGAAGAAGCCCAGCCATTAGACTTAGCAGACAAATATTTTTAATCAACTCTCTTAAATATTCTCAGAATTAAAGAAAATTAAACACAAATAATTAAGGGAAACCAAGAGAATTAAATCTCTCCAAACAGAGAATCAATAAAACATGGATATTATAAAAAGGGACTAAATAGTAATTCTGGAGCTTAAATGTCCAATTAATGAAATAAAAAATTCACTAGAGGAATTCAAGCAGATTTGAGTACCAAAAGAAAGAACTAGTGAACTTGAAAAAATAGATCAGTTTATACTATCCAGTCTGAGAGGTAGAAAAAGAAAAGGGTGAAGAAAATAAACAGAGCCTGAGACTTGTGTATGTCATAACCAAGTGGAATTTATCCCAGGTTTGTGAAGGTGGATAAACATACGAAAATCAATCACATAATAAAGCACATTAATAAAATAAAGAAAATATAT
>NW_011379392.1:0-689 GCF_000754665.1 Bison bison bison
CTTTAGAGGACAGCGGGACTCAGGGAAGTCAGGGGTGCACCCAGGGCCCCAGTCGGGGTAGGTGGCTACAGAGCAGGACCTTCTGGGGCCCCCAGCCTGGTCCCAAGGGGCCTGGGAGAGGAGGTTTGTGATGCGGGGGGCGGGGGGGGGAGATCAGCGGAGGAGAGCATGGTCACAGTGGGGGCTCCCAAATGGGGTCTCGGAGGCCACTGCAGGGCTCCCTCCAGCTGGCGGGCTGGGGCCGAGGGTGAGCACTGGGGAGACTTCGGGTGCTTGGTGCCTCGCAGACTTCCTGCCCCAAGCCTCCTGTGAGCTCGCCGAGCAGGGCAACTGTGGTGCCGCCCCGCACTGTGGGCATGCCTGCTTGCAGCTGCGACACACGTCTGCCTTTGGAGTCGAACCAGTCGCATCTCGAAGCCCCAGTGCTCGGGAACCCACACAAAAGCCCGCAGCCCTCCCAGGAAGGACATTTCTTGAGCCACTGCTGGGTGTCAGACAGGTGAAGTGATTTCTTGTGCTTTGTGATATTCAAAGTGGGAGATGGGCAGTGGTTTCCTTTTTATAGAAGGAGAAACTGGGGCTCTCGGAGGCCCACCGTGACTCCCAGTCATCCCCCCGTGGGCAGAGGCTGGGAGGGGAGCCTGGCTCCCGGACTCCTCGGGCTTCCCAGGTGGCGCTCGTGGGCAAGA
>NW_011379393.1:0-921 GCF_000754665.1 Bison bison bison
ATTGTTTAGTCCCTAAGTCATGTCTGACTCTTTTCAACCTCATGAACTGCAGCACACCAGGCTTCCCTGTGTTTCAACAAACTAGAGCTTTCTTAAATCTAAGGTTGTTTTCTAAATGTAGCTACTGATGGTTCTAGAATGGTTTACAGTTTAAAAAAGCAGATGACAGTCAGGTTTTCTATTTATTCTAATGTGTTTTCTACAAAACTCAGATACATTGAAAGTGCATACAATGTCTCATATAATTAATGTCTCTACAATGGAAGAGTCACTATTGTCTGAATTACTTACACATCTATCCTTAGTTACAAGTTCCCCAGACACAACCTTCTTTACTTTGCTTTGATAAAATACAGAAAGAAAGCACTAGCCTTGAAGAATTTCATCTGTGGGTAAAGGAGGATAAAGTTGACAAAGAAATTGAGTAGTTGCAGACAGAATAAGAGAAAAAGATTGGGAATGAATAACACCAATGAAGCCAAGGGAAGGAAGAGTGGTTAACAGGTACAAAAGTTAGAAGGAGATTAAGCACAATGAAGTTGAAAAAAAATCTATCAGGTTAATAATTTAATGAGGCAGAGAATGGGGAGTGAGGAGTGAATAAGTGGGAAGGAAATGAATGTGAATATGGACAACTTATTAGAAGAGTTTGTTTGAAGGGGTAGGTGGCGAGGGATTTAATAGTGAGGTTTTCTGTTTTGTTTGTGCTTGTTTTTACTGGTTTTAAATATGGAAAAGATATGAAGGTATTTAAAAGCTGATGTGGTTGAAGCAAGGAAGGATAGTTGGTGATGTCAGTTTCCTAAGTCAAAAGATAAGCTGATTCAGAGAAGCTATGAAAGGACTGGTCTTCAACAGAAAGAGGGTCAGTTGCTTATTTTTACTTTGAAGAAGAAAATGAATGGAGAAGAAGACAAGATT
>NW_011379394.1:0-1088 GCF_000754665.1 Bison bison bison
CAGGCATATCTGAGGTTATTGATATTTCTCCCAGAAATCTTGATTCCAACTTGTGCTTCATCCAGCCCAGCATTTTGCATGATGTACTTTGCATAGAAGTTAAATAAGCAGGGTGACAATATACTGCCTTGATGTACTCCTTTCCCGACTTGTAAGCAGTCTGTTGTTCCATGTCTGTTTTTAACTATTGCTTCTTGATCTGCATACAGGTTTTTCAGGAGGCAAGAAAGGTGGTCTGGGATTCACATCTCTTGAAGAATTTTCCACAGTTTGTTGTGATCCACACAGTGAAAAGCTTTGGGGTACTTAATAAAGCAGAAATAGGTGTTTTTCTGGAACTCTCAGAAAAATACAAATCAAAAATAGTCTTGTGAACATAGAGAACAGACCTGTGGTTCCAAAGGGTGAAGGGGATAGGGGAGGAGTTGATTGGGAGTTTGGGATTAGCAGATGCAAACTATTACATGTAGGATGGATAACAAAAAGGTCCTACTGTAGAGCGCAGGGAAATATATTCAATATCCTGTGATAAACCATAACAGAAAAGAATTTTTTTTTAAATAAAAGACTGTTGCTTAGATAGTGGCTTACATGCTATAAGATGCCATCTCCTCTTCTGCAAACACAGCTGGAAACTAAAGGTGCACTAAGATTAAATTTAGGAAAGACTTAAATGGGAGAAAGTTTTCTTGTATTTAAATTATTTTTTCTGTGTATTTGTGGCTCATGTATTGTTGTTGTTCAGCCTCTCAGTCATGTCTGACTCTTTGTGACCCCATGGAATACACTATACAGTTATAATAATGACATTTCCATCTTATACTTGTTATGTCAGGACACTTTTAAGACTTTGCTCTTGATAGTCATTGCCAAGACTGAGCTTACAACCTCTCACCACATCCCCCAATATGCAGGAACTTATCTCCTCAAGCCTAATGTGTGAGTTTTAGGCAGTTGGCAGATCTTTGGTAAAAAAAGTTGTTCAGGATAAATAGATCAGAGACCTGAAGACAACCTTGGGCTCAGGTACTTGAAGGCTGGAATTCTATGATATGATGCATCATTTATCTAGTGGATAGTGGCTGTCA
>NW_011379394.1:1188-2576 GCF_000754665.1 Bison bison bison
CTTCATTGCCCAGTGAAGTTTATTTCTGGACTCGCTAATCAGCTCCACTGATTAGTGTGTCTACCCTTTAATCAATAACACAGAATATTTTTTTTAATTTATTTTATTTTATTTTTAACTTTACAATATTGTATTGGTTTTGCCATATATCAACATGAATCCACCACAGGTATACACGTGTTCCCCATCCTGAACCCTCCTCCCTCCTCCCTCCCTGTACCATCCCTCTGGGTCGTCGAAGTTCAGAAACAGTTAATAACCAACATAGTTAACCTAACTTTTTAAAAGAAAGTACACAAAAGAAAGGCATAACTTTCAGAATTGAAGCATATTATAAAACTATGGCAATTAAAGAGTAATTGTTAAAGACAAATTGCTTCACGTGAACATAGTCAATAAGTAAACATATAAATATGTTGAAATTTAGTCTATGCTGTATTGAAATTTCAAGTTGATGTAAAATAATGGACTTTTCAGTAACTGGGTGTGAGGACTTTGAATTACTCTCTGGAGGGAAAAAAAGCACCTCATAGGGCACATAAAAAGATTATATTCCAGATAATTGAAAAGTATAAATGTATCAAGCAAAATTAGAAAAAGTGTTTGAAAAATAATTAGAAAGAATTTCTATCATAGTATAGGAAATTTATAAAGCAAAGTACTGAAGCAGATTCATAAAGAATCATATAGTACATTTAAATTTTCTGCATGATAAAATCCCACATGGAAAAAATATTTTAAAAAATGCAAAATGACCCCTGTCTCTATGCCTAATTCATGGTGATGTATGGCAAAAACCAATGCAATATTGTAAAGAAAATATCTTCCAATTAAAAACAAATAAATTAGAAGCAAAACAGTGACAAAATTAGATAAATGTAAATCCTATAAGTCAATAATTTCAAGATATATAGCCCAGTTTTCTAAAAGAACAATGCATTTCACTAGGCAATGCATAGAAAGGAAGGTATTAGTAGCCAATCAGATGTGTATGAAAATACACAATCTCCTTAAAATCAGAGTAATGCAGAATAAACAATGAGATGCTATCTCCACTCATCAACTTCATAAAAATAAAGTTTGTGCAAAATAAAAATTTTGATGTGCAATCCAGAGCAACTTCCCCTGAAACTACACAAAGACATTCATTGCAGATTTGTCTCCATTAAAAAAAAATAGAAATGACCTAAATATTTGAAAATAGAATAGAAATAAGATATGCTATATTTTTATTAGGAAAACTAGGAAGAAATTTTAATGTTAAATACATGTGGCACATCTACTGTGATATAAATGACTAAGATATATTTATATTTTGAATAAAAACATAATAAAGTACACAGGGATAATCAAAGTATAATACCTGTATGTTAAAAAAAAACAAAAAT
>NW_011379394.1:3693-5559 GCF_000754665.1 Bison bison bison
AGCAATCAGAATCCAACAACACATTAAAAAGATCATACACCATGACCAAGTGGGTTTTATCCCAGGGATGCAAGGATTCTTCAATATCCGCAAATCAATCAATGTTATACACCACATTAACAAATTGAAAAATAAAAACCACATGATTATCTCAATAGATGCAGAGAAAGCCTTTGACAAAATTCAACATCCATTTATGATAAGAACTCTCCCGAAAGCAGGAATAGAAGGAACATACCTCAACATAACACAGAATATTTTTTTTAAAATTTTTATTTATCTTTTAATGGAAGGATAATAGCTTTACAGAATTCTGTTGTTCTCTGTCAAACATCAGCAAGAATCATCCATAGGTATACATTGATTACTACAACCTTTTCTTAAAATCAGGTATTTTAAGAAAGTAGAATTTTATTCTACTTTTTTTTCCTATTTAGAAAAGTTTATTGAACATAATTCCTGCATCACAATTATTGAAAGAAAAACTTAATTTTCCCTGAAAGCACCCTGTCATTTTACATGATCTATACCTTAAAACTTTTCATATTAAAAATACAGGTTAAATATGAAATTAGTAAAATGCAGCATATCAAACATCATGCTGAGCAAAAACAAGTCCAAAAGAAAAGTTGCCATGTATCAATAGAATAGTTCCCACAGTATTTAAGATGTTTCCTATGTAAATCATATTTGAATGCAATTTTTAGAACCATATTTAAATGTATTTTGCAATTTGTTAACTAAGCATCCACATTTTCCTTCCACCACATAATCAGTTCCTCTGATTACGTTGGCAACATCTGCTAGGATCCACAAAATGCAGCAAGAAGATTAGTTATTTCTCATGATTCGAGAAATCTGGTCCACCTTTAGTGTAGTTTCCTGAGATTTCTGCTCCGCTGAAGTCAAAACCAGGATTTTCTTTCTGGAATCTCCCTAATGTAAGTTTTCTCTGCATTTGGTCTTGAACCCAAGGGTGAGCTGTATATTCATATTCTGGAAGATAAGTCCAACAATTTTTTGCATCTCTCCTCATCTTTGTAAAAACAATATGGATCATTTTTCTATCCTCTAGAGTCCATGTTCCCTCATCAGCTATTGTAGAGTCAAAGAGTTTGCCCTGCCACTACCTTGAGGATCCTGTGGCCACCCATGGCCAGTGCCACATGCTTGCTCTTCAGGCCGCACTGGATATCCTGGGCGTGAGTGTCTAGTGGTGCTTGAACTTCAGTGAACACCTCCTTCGAGGTCTTGTACCATTGGCTCCACTGGGTTCCACATGGAACCACCCCACTGCAAGCCTCAAATGGGGCTGACATACTCTAGTTGATTCCTGGCCATGGTGGCACTGAGCAAGCAGCTATTCTACTTTTTCATAATTGTTTTAGCTATTCTTGTTCTTTTGCCCTTCCATTAATTTGTTTTTTGTCCTTCCATAAACTTTTTGAATCAGCTTGTTTATATCTACAAAAGAAATTCTGATGGAATTTTGATTGACATTGTTTTAAATGTATGGATCAATTTAGTGAAAACAGACATCATCACTACATTGAGTTGACCAGTCTATGATACTTATCTCTATTTATTTACTATTTATTTATGTCTCGATTTCTTTCATTAGCATTTTGTAGCTTTCAACACATAGATCTTGTGCATGTCTTGTTAGATTTATACCTAAATATTGCAATTTTGGAAAATGGTAAGTTTTTTCTGAAGAGGAAATTAATATATTAATGGAGATTATTTGTAAGATTTCTTGTTACATATGAAATGAAACTTGGTGGATATCTCTGGGCACATAACTTTTCAGCTGAAAGGAAAGCCTTCTAAAACTTAAATATTTTATAATAACTTAAGAATCTATTT
>NW_011379394.1:5659-7359 GCF_000754665.1 Bison bison bison
ATCTATTTGATCACTATAGAAGCAACATATACTCATCACAGAAATCAGAGCATTTGAATCAGTTCTGATGAGGTGGATGAAACTGGAGCCTATTATACAGAGCGAAGTAAGTCAGAAAGAAAAACACCAATACAGTATACTAACGCATATATATGGAATTTAGAAAGATGGTAACAGTGATGCTATATGGGAGACAGCAAAAGAGACACAAATCAAAGAACAGACTTTTGGACTCTGTGGGAGAAGGCAAGGGTGGGATGAGTTGAGAGAATAGCACTGAAACATGTATATTACTATATGTGAAATAGATCTCCAGTCCAGGTTTGATGCATGAGACAGGGTGCTCAGGGCCGGTGCACTGGGATGACCCTGAGGGATGGGATGGGGAGGGAGGTAAGAGGGGGTGTTCAGGATCGGGGACACATGTACACCCATGGCTGATTCATGTTGATGTATGGCAAAAACCATTACAATATTGTAAAGTAATTAGCCTTCAATTAAAATAAATTAATTAATTAAAATAAAGAAATCAGAGTAAATAATACTCATCATAACTCATCAGAAAATGGTGTTTAAAATTTTTGGTTTCTAATTTTTAAAATTGTAGTTGTATGTAAATACAGTAAATTTTATGTGTTGATCTTGTATCTTTCAACCTTGGGATTTTGTTTGACTCCCTCCCAGGCTGCCAGATGTGAAAATGCCCACAGAGTGCCAAGCCAGCAAATGACCCTATGCCCTCCTGAAGCTGTACCCTCACTACAAGAGGTTCTTCCAGGTGCCATGGTGCCAAGTGCTTCACCCTCTGAAAAGATCATGGGCTGGCCCACCAGGTACCTGCCCACTCAGCCTAAGCCCTCGGACCCCAGAAAGTAGAGGTTAGAGTTGTGATAGGTTTTTTTGCACCAGAGGGGAATCTAAAGACAGCTATACCAGTACCTACTGTGTACTAAACTCTGATGGTGCCCAAGAAGGCTGCTAGGGATGGGAGGAGGCAGGGTCAGGCCTGCACATTGACTTATGGCAATTTCTGTCTATAATCTCATTAAGCAAGAATGTTCTCTTTTCTTTTGATGCAAGAACAATCTCAGCCCAAGTCTCTGTTACCCTCCACGTGGCTGAACTTGCCTGAGCACCTGCACAGGTGCCATTAGGCACACTGAAAATCAGGGATTTCCTGTGAGGCATGTATCAGACAAGAGACAGAAGAAGGATGGTTACTTGCTCTTTTTAAATTGAAGCTGGCGTGTCCATTAAGGAAGCATTTTTCACCTAGTAGGAATATTCTAAAGTTTTAGGAATTCAGCCTTAGTAGATGTTTGTTTCATGGTCTTTCCTCATCTACAAGGGAGATGCTATGGACTCAATAGTGTCCCCCTAAAATTCATATGTTGAAGCTTAATCCCCAATGTGATGTGTTTGGGGATGGAGCCTTTGGGACATAATGAGGTTTAGATGAGGTTAAGAGGGTAGGGCCCTCAACATGAGATCAGAGATACAAAGTGACACCACAGAACCTACTTCTCTCTCTCTCTCTCTCCCTCCTGACATGTGAGGGCATAGTGAGAAGGTGGCCATGCACAAGCCAGGTAGAGAGTTCACACAAGGTACCAACCATCAAGCCATCTTGATCTCTGGCTTCCCAGGCTCCAGAGCTGTGAGAAATAAACATCTGTTGCTTCAGCTACACACAATCTATG
>NW_011379394.1:8615-9933 GCF_000754665.1 Bison bison bison
GGCACTGACACTCAAGTGCTCCTTCTGGAGCCCCGCCACCTCGCCCCATGTTGCCCTGTTCTGTGGGATTAGAGGACATCTCTCCATTTTCCTTCTGTGACTGCAGTTCCTAGACCATCGCTCTAGGTGTGGGGGTGTCCTGCTTCTCCCAGTGTCCCCACTGCTAACACAGGGCCTTCCACAGAGCACAGGCTCTGTGAAGGTCTTGGGAATAAATGAGCCAGTGAGCAGAGGCTTATTCATTCAAATTTTCTACTTTATTAAATAAGCCAAACAAATCCAGGTTGTACATATATATTTTAATTTTACAGAATGACAGAAAAAGAGGATAAGAATTCAATAATTAACAACCATTTACTTTTATTTCTCTATTTCTTGACCCCATTAATTATACTGCTATTACTTTCACATTTCCAAGTAAATTCCTGTTCCAACGCTGTTATCTAATTTGGGATCACAAACCATGACTGAAGGCTTCTTAATTGATTTTACAAATAGCAAACCTCAGTCTTGAATTGGATAAGTACAAATACACGTGAGATCAACATGAACTCAGATCAATTTTATCATACCTTAAATAACCCGGGAAAATCCAAATAAACAGAGACAGCTTAGCTGTACAAAATGATAGACAAAAAGTATAAGAAGCAAGACTTCACTACAATCACTTTTTATTTTAGACTTCTTCCGCCAACTATGTAACTACTAAGTAAGTTCACATTTCCAAAATCATTCTAATTCCATATTATCTTGTTCAAAACCATGAAATAAAATGGAAGAGTTCCTAACTTCCTTTTACAAAATAGCAAAACTCTTGTTCTTGAAATGGGTAAGTACAAACATGGTGTGATCAATGTCACTGACAGTTAAACACTGAAACTCATTAAGCCTTCTATTAAAAAGCAGTAATACTTGAAAAATTCCTAAAGAAAATAGAGGTGAGTCCCCATGTCATTGTAGAGAAAAGGAACACAAAGATGCCACATACCAGGTTCCCCCAATGGGCCCAAGTCCTCACTGCTAAGAAGGCTTACTGCTCCCTCTTCAGTCACAGAGGGAAAGATCAGCCTCCCTTCCTGCTCCCAGGACAAGCTGTTGGACGTGGGCCTGGAAGGAGCCTGGCTGCTTCTCTGGCTCAGAGTTCCCCTTTCTCCTCCCTCGCAGCCTCTGCAGAGGGGGTGGAAGGAACTGGGACCTTTTCAACTGACTCTGTCTAGATACTCCAGGACTTCAGACTTGCTGGTCTCCACATAGGCCCGGGGACCCCACAGGAACTCATAGCAACCAGGGTTGCCATCAGGCACCTGCTGGTACTCCA
>NW_011379394.1:10114-10797 GCF_000754665.1 Bison bison bison
CCCAGACCGGGAGAGAGGAGGAAGAGGAAGCTGCATTTCCTTCCTCCACCTGCTCCACCACCTCCACCACCTCCACCTCCTCCACCTGCTCCTCTTCCTCCACCTGCTCCTCTTCCTCCACCTGCTCCTCTTCCTCCATCTGCTCCTCCTCTTCCTCCTCCTCCTCCTCCTCACTCCAAACGAACTGTGCCTCCATCAGATCCTCATCCTCTCCTAGATTCTGAAAGAATCTCTCAGGCAGGCGGAGCTCATGCATCCCAGGCATGATGACTGGCATCCAACTGCAGACAGAAGTGAGGAAGGGGGACAGATGGGGACCACAGGCCTGTGGGAGAGGGGGTTTGTGAGCAGCCTTGGCTGAGAAACCCACCCTGGGACGTCTGACTCAGGCCACTTATAGGTCTCCTCTTGAGGGGTGCTCTCGGGCTTCATAGACGAGCTCCTGCTGAGCGGCCTGACCCCTTGGCTACCTGAAGGAGGATGTGAGGTGGCTCCCTAGGGTGCAGCCAGCACAGCTTAAGGTTCCGGGGCTGACACAGCAGGGGAATTAAGGCCTTGTGGGGTCCCCTCTGTTCTGGAATAGGGAGTCCCTGGTGCACACTCAGAGGAAACAACTCACCTTGACTCCTGGCACTGCCTGGACCTCCTCTGCTCTCTGACCTCAGGACACAGGCCTCAGACTT
>NW_011379394.1:10897-11518 GCF_000754665.1 Bison bison bison
CCTGCCGGTACTCTAGGTAACCTTCCTGCACCCACACTTGGGTCAGCAGCTCCCTGGGCTCCCCATAGATGTAGTGCTCACTCCCAGGATACACCCCTATCCTACTGAGTGCGCCCCAGATCGCCTCCTCAGGAGCGGAGTTGACCTCCACAGCAATCAGGCACAGGACTATCACCAGGAGGCCAGCCTTGGGCAACCTCTGCTCATCCCTCAGCATCTCATTGAGGGTGAGGCCCAGGGTGGGGACCAGGATATAGGTGTACTCACTGGGGTCCACCTCCTTCACCTCCAAACCAAAGACCAGCTGCAGGTACTCTGAGGCTTGACCGAGGACCACCACGAAGTGGTCCTGGTAATCTCTGAGGACACTATTCAGCAATTCTGCTTTTGTGGTCGGCTCCCTGGCAAAATACCTACTGAGCAGGAATTGTGCCAGCTCATTCTTCTTCACCCGTAGTGCATCTTGGAGTGAGAAGCTGGCATCTTCGTGGTCATGCGAGGTGCTTGGCACTTCATCTTGCCCGCTGGGGCCATGGTCTTCAGATTGGCTCCCTGGAGTGTCAGCCATGGCAGTGGGAGAGAGGCAGACACCCACAGGACTCTGGGGGAGACTGGCTGTTT
>NW_011379395.1:0-589 GCF_000754665.1 Bison bison bison
CTTTTTCATGTTTGTTTTGGCTATTGGGGGTTCTATTGGGAGCTATTTGGGTGAGTCCATATAAATTTTAGAATTGCTTTTTCTATTTCTGTAAAAAATGCCATTGAGGTTTTGATAGGGATTGTCTTGAATCCGTAAATCACTTTGAGTCATTTTAATAATATAAAGTTTTCCAGTTCATGAACATGGGATGTCTCTCCATTAATTTGTGTCTTCTTTATTTTTTTCCAACACTGTTTTTTAGTTGTCAATGTACAAGTCTTTTTGCTTCTTGGTTAAAAGTTGGGCAAGACAGAAATGAGTTCCTCAAGTTTTCTTTCTGTAAAGCCAGAACCTTGGATGCATACTCCATCTCCCACTCCCACCCCCAACCAGGAGAAGTTCCAAGCCAGGATATTCTCCTGAGGCTAATCTGTTCTGACTTGGTGGAGGAACTGTTGTTGGTACAGTGAAGCTTTCCTCTTACCCATTTTGCTGCAGTTGTTCTTGGCTTTGTGCTGCCTGGGGTACTGCAACTTCTAAACTGGAATTTGGAAATCTCATAAAGGCATTTTGGTCTTTATGTTGTTGCTAAACTGGTATTTCTACC
>NW_011379396.1:0-846 GCF_000754665.1 Bison bison bison
AAGAAACGAGTTGCCAGTCCAGGTTCGATGCGCGATACTGGATGCTTGGGGCTGGAGCACTGGGACGACCCAGAGGGATGGTGTGGGGAGGGAGGAGGGAGGAGGGTTCAGGATGGGGAACACATGTATGCCTGTGGTGGATTCATTTTGATATTTGGCAAAACTAATACAATTACGTAAAGTTTAAAAATAAAATAAAATTAAAAAAAAAATAAAGGAAGAATCAGAAATTAGGAAAAAAATTTCTTCCTAATTTTAAAATTCTGGCCATGAACTCATATTAAATATACAGGTATGTATGCACGTCTGTACACCCAGACTGAGTGGAACAAACCGTACATATGTGTGGTCAGGATGCAGCTTGACCATACATATGGCCAAACCATCAGGTCACTGGTTTGAGTCCTATGTGTAGGACATTCTTAGAATCACAAGTCAATCTAGAATAAGCTAGGTACTGACCTTTGGTTCTTAAATTTTCTCACAGAAAACAGACAGATTTGCAGATGTGATGTCAGGGATATATTGAGAACCACTGGAGAATTCAGGAGATGAAATGTAGGAGGAGGATCTGTTGGATCAATATTGAGAGGAGTTTCCTGAGAATCAGAGGTGCTGAAAATAAGACAGAGATATACCAACCAAAAGCAATACTAGAACCTTGGTAAGATCTTAGATTTACGGGGAAAAGAGCTAAGAAAAAATTATTTTCAGCACAATTGCAGAAATTTAAATAGAGACTGCATATTAGATGGTAATTAATCTTCTGGTCCCATCACTTCATGGTAAATAGATGGGGAAACAATGGAAACAGTGAGAGACTTTTTTTTTTGGCTCCAAAATCAC
>NW_011379397.1:0-915 GCF_000754665.1 Bison bison bison
CTGTAAGGAGAAGGAAAAGTGTCGCCTACAAACAGGGTTCAGCGGACTCCCCTGGTGGTCCAGTGGTTCAGACCCCACTCTCACAATGCGGGGGACCCAGGTTTGATCCCTGGTCAAGGAACAGACCCCACATGCTTCAACGAAGAGTTCAAGTGTTGCAACTAAAGATCCTACGTGCCACAGCTGAAGCTTCCTCTTGCCTCACATGCCACTGCTGAAGCTCCCTCGTGCCTCACATAACTAGAACTGCTAGAGCCAAACAAATGTTGAAAAAACAAAAACTGGGTTGGCCTCTTGGTTGAACCAAAAAATACAACCGAGCCAAAGATTGGGAGAAGGAAGGATTTATCACTTGCAGCAAGTCAGGGGGACGCTGGGTATCTTTCCCAAAGTAACGTCTCCTGGAACTGCAAAATGAGGGAAGTTTTAAGCGAAGAGTACTTGCGTTTTCATGAAGGGGCTTCAGCAGAGAACTGAATAAATGTTGACAGAGACCAAGCTTTAGAGTCAAGTCAGAAAAGGTTAATATCGTCATTCCTTCCTTCACCTGGGTGGGGCATTAGTCCCTGCCGAGCTCAAATTTGCATACCTGCTCGTTAGGTAATTCCCTTGAGGAGGAAGTAAGACTAGGTTTATCCCTAAACTATTGTTTCTTTTTTTAAAACTTTTTAAGTCAAGTGATCTACTTATCTATTCTGTTTCTTTCTTCCTTTTTAACTGAAGTGAAGAGGAAAAGTTAAAATTTTACGTCATCTCCTTCTGCCTCTAACTCAGCTTGCCCCTTGCAAAGTCTAGATCATGTAGGTCACGTAGTCTCAGAAAGTGGGGGCTGGCAATACTAGGAACTGGAGTTTATCTCACTCAACCCTTGTCCTGCTCTTTGCAGTCTCCCAGCCACTGCAAACCTGCTTAATC
>NW_011379398.1:0-1042 GCF_000754665.1 Bison bison bison
CCCCCTGGGAAGCCTATGTGTGTATATATATATATATATATATATATATACATAATCACAAGGTTGTACACCTTAATATTAGACAAGGTTATATGTCAACTTTGTCTTGATAAATCTGAAAGGAAAAACAAAATGATTAGATATTGCCTCATACCTGTTGGAATGCTTAATTATCAAAAAGACAAAAGATAACAAGTGTTGGCAAGAATGTGGGGGAATATAAACTATTGGTGGGGATGTAAACCAGTATAGAAAGTACGGAGACAGACAGACAGACAGAAAACAATATGGAGTTTCTTCAACAAATTAAAAATAAAACTACCACATGATCTAGGAGTCTCACTTCTAGGTATATACCAAAAGGAAATGAAATCACTATCTCAAAAAGATGTCTACACTTCCATGTACACTGAAATATTATTCATAATAATGGAGCTATGGAAAAAATCTAGGTGTTCTTTGACAGATGAATGATTAGAATGTGGTGTATATATGTATATATATAATACACAATAGAATATTATTCATCCTTACAAAGAAGGAACTCCTGCCATGAATCATGATGGATAAGCCTGAAGGATATTATGCTATGTGAAATAAACCAGACACAGAGTAACAAATACTGCATGACCTGGCTTTTTAAAAAGTTAAACTCATAAAAGCAGGGAGGTGAATGGCAGGAGCTAGAGCATATGGGAAATAGGAAGATGTTGGTCAAAGGGAATAAAATTTTAGTTATGCAACATGAAGAATTTCTGGAGATTAATCTATAGCATGGTGAATATAGTTAATAATGCTGTATTATGTACTCTGAATTTCCTGAGAGTAGGTTTTAAATATTCTCACCACATACACACAAATCGTAAGTGAGGAGATCAGATCAAATCAGTCGCTCAGTCGTGTCCGACTCTTTGCGACCCCATGAATCGCAGCACGCCAGGCCTCCCTGTTCCTCACCAACTCCCGGAGTTCACTCAGACTCACCTCCATCGAGTCAGTGATGCCATCCAGCCATCTCATCCTCTGTCGTCCCCTTCTCCTC
>NW_011379399.1:0-851 GCF_000754665.1 Bison bison bison
GACACTAATAGTTCAGAAGTAAGGACAGAAGGTAAACAGTTATTTATTCAATGTGCTTAATCTATTAAATGATTTATTTATTAAGCAAAATAATATATAAGTACACATGGAGATAAATTGTGCTGTTATGAGCATTTATGGAAAGGGAGAGGGTTTAGTTAAAATAATATAGTAACATTAGAATAAGAAACAAGAGACATACATACCGAAAATAATACATTGTAAAAGTGTATCATTAATAGCAAATTCTATGATTGCTTACTTAGAAAGCTGAAGATGTTTAAGAAATCTTTTTAGGAAGGCAGATGAATACAAGACTATTTTATCCAAAAAACTTAACCTTTTTATTAATTAGCCACAAAATAGAATGGAGAAAAATACTACTCACAGTTACAACTTCCACTTTGAGGAAGAGATATTTAAACAGAGACCTAAAGCAAAAGATGAAGTCAGCCATGTAAGGAGCTTTTAAGGTAGAAGCCTTTCTGGCAGAAGCAAGTACAAAAGCCGAAGGCACAAAAGTGCTTGATGTTCAAGAGCCATAAGGGAGGCTGGCATGGTTGGGGCATATGGCGAGCAAGGGTTGGAGGCAGACACAGGAGGTGAGTTCAAAGAGATGGCAGGGCCCTAGAGGACTTTGCAAGGGGCTCACAATTTCTCTAAGTACAATGGAAGGTGTTGGAGGGTTTGAAACAAGCAAGTGACATGCTCAGTTTGATATTCTATGAAGACCACTCTGGAAGTTGTATAGGGAATGGATGGGAAGGAGCAAAAATGTAAGTAAGGAGACCAGTGAAGAAGACATGGGAGAGACATTTCAGGGAATGTCCTGCAGGTGAAAGAGTGTAGAT
>NW_011379400.1:0-587 GCF_000754665.1 Bison bison bison
CTCTAAGAAGACAGAAGGGATATAAAATATGTCAGATAGGATGGGAAAGCAAATCAAAGAAAGAAAATTACATTTAGTTGTAGAAGAACATTAATCATAGAAATGGGATTTACAAAGAGACACTTTGCTTCCCTTTACCTTTTTACACAAAAAGGGTGAAGTTGTGAATTGGAGCTGCATCAGTGGGTACTTTAGCATTTTATGATTCCAGTTTAGTATAATGCTTTTCTCTCTTGGACATTATAATTTTTCTTCCATTTGTAAAGTGCTTTATAGTTTTCTAAGCAGTTTCACATAGCGTAGTTCATTTGTGGAACTAATAGCATTTACGTGGGATAACAATATTCTAATAGAATTGTGCAATTCGCATAATGAGTTTAACTTATTATTAAAATGAATGTCAGGCAGATAAGATTGAAAGCGGAAGCAGACTGGTTGACAGTCTTGAGGTAAGTGCTGACCATTCCTGATTTGTAAGAGGCAGGGGTCCGTGTGTCTTTCTTCAGGGCCTTAGAGTTTCCCCCTTTATTTGTACACCGCCTTTCCTTTGTCTCCACTTTCATTTAGCACAGAGAATGTCTGGAGGC
>NW_011379401.1:0-985 GCF_000754665.1 Bison bison bison
ATGCTACCTCCTAGAGACAGGAAAAGTTTCAGAAAAAGCCATTAGTTAGGGTGTCCATTTAAGAATAATGAAAACTTTGTGAAGCCAGGAAGAACTCTCCAAAGAGCTCAAGGCAAAGGCAGAAATCTTCTAACAAACTCAGGTGATTAGCTAATAGGATGATGTCAATATAACTATTAATAAAAATCATAAAATTACATTAAAGGAGGAAATAGCCATTTACAGCCATAGAATTTTTGTATTAGAAGAGAGAGTCTTCACAATTGAAGTAGCTCCGGAAATGGCAAACTAAATTAGAGTATTTGGGAAAAAGGTCACAGGTATTTATTTTGAAAGAATTACCCAGGAGATTTTAGTGCTGTTTGTTAGTAACACAAAATATTAGGTCAAAGTATTATTTTCTAGCAAAACAATATGAATTTTTAATTGTAAAATTTCATATTACAACTTCACTTTCACTGTTTGTCAAGGCTTGTTCCAGGATGGCTATGAATGTATAATATCAACTTGATATTTAAACTACAACTGATGTACAGAACAGTCTTATGGACTCTGTGGGAGAGGGAGAGGGTGGGAAGATTTGGGAGAGTGACATTGAAACATGTAGAATATCATGTAAGAAACGAGTTGCCAGTCCAGGTTCGATGCGCGATACTGGATGCTTGGAGCTGGTGCACTGGACAACCCAGAGGGATGGTGTGGGGAGGGAGGAGGGAGGAGGGTTCAGGATGGGGAACACATGTATGCCTGTGGTGGATTCATTTTGATATTTGGCAAAACTAATACAATTATGTAAAGTTTAAAAATAAAATAAAATTAAAAAAAAAAATAAATAAACTACAACTGTTCCCAAAACTCTCTGTGAAAACAAAGAATTTTCTAAATGCTGTATTTCTGAGGTTTTGATTTTTTTCAGCTTTGTTGAGGTATAATTGACAAATAAAACTCAAATATTTTAAGTGCATAACATAGTGATTTGATATAT
>NW_011379402.1:0-893 GCF_000754665.1 Bison bison bison
TAAGCAGCCATGAGCAATGGAAATATTCCCATTGCTCATGGCTGCTTATGTGTCAGTGTTAAGTGATTTAGAACAGCCTTTTTACACCTTGTTTTTTTCAGTCAGTACTATGAAGTCGGGCATTTGTCCCAGATCCCCATTTATATGTCTGGTGAGCACTGCCAGACCCTGTCACCAATGTCCATGCTGGCCTAGAGCCACAGCAGGCCATCCAGTTATTTCCCCCAGAGCCTAGACATGAGTCTTTGATGGTACCACAGGCGTTTCAGAGGAATCCTTTCCCAAGCCTTGCTGCTGGTGTCAGAGAACAGGTGCCGCAGAACAGAAGAGACTGTGACTGCCCTTGAGACCTGCAGTTTCTACACCCAAACCATTGGTGTTTTTGCTCTATGAGCCCTATATTATTTTCCACACCATAACATCACAGTGTGCTTTTGCTGCAATGTCATTACAAATAACTCTCTATAGTAGTGCATATCTCATCTGAATTTAAGCAAAAGAAAGAATAGTTCCCCTAATACTTTTTTCCTTCTAACTTCTGCAGAAAGATAGTAAGTTTTAGAATATTTTAAGCAAAATGTTAAAATATTTGTCATTGCTAAGTATTCTACACCCTATAACCTAATATGTTAAAAAGAAATTAAAGATTTAGGCTGTTGATCATATAAAATTAGAAGGATGCACATGCTTCATGAGTATACTTGCAAGATCATTATTCAGCTATGTAACATATGGATTAATTTGAAACACCAAAAAATATAACATGTCCATTTGGGTACAGATAATTTCATTACAACTAAGTTTATTATTTTAAAAGGTACTTTATATTTTACTTTATATCGTCCCTAACATTTACAGTTGTCAATGGCAACCCACTCCAGTACTCCTGTCTC
>NW_011379403.1:0-993 GCF_000754665.1 Bison bison bison
AAGTGTGTGTGTGTGTGTGTGTGTGTGTGTGCGCGCGCACGTACGCATGTGTGTGAAATCCACAAGGTCAAGTAAACACTGGAACTGGCTGACTGGGAGCACTGGAGTCCTTCTGTATACATGGATTATATTAATTGTCACATCCTCCAGGCAGTGTCCCTGCATCAGGAAAGCTCTGGCAACTGTAAATAACATGCTCCTTGCTCTTTTACCATGGTATATGCTATTTTGTCATGAAGAGTCAGACACAACTGAGCGACTGAACTGAACTGATGCTGTTTTGTGTTTTGAGGATGTACCATTCCCAACTGCTTTAGGTCTTAGAAATAACATTCTCTAAGAGGTGACCCCTTCCTATCTAGACTAGATAATATGTCCTTGCCCTGAGTTATCCCATTTATCACTTTTTCCTTTCACATGACACATATTATGTTCCATGTACACACCCATCTTCTTTACCAGAGCTTGATTCCAAGAGCTAGATGGCCCTTTCCATCTCCACCCTTCACTGCATAGAGGTTCCATCAGTGTTTTTTAAATGTTTGAATAAATAAAACTACCCATTACACTTTTATGATATCTATTTTTCTTTATTTAAAATTTGCTTTCCATGTTAATTTTAATTAGATTTTATTTGCATATAAGTGAGAAAAGAGAGGAAAGAAAGGAAAAGCTTCATTTTGGCTGCATCTACATAAGACTTGGTATGGAAAACAACTCTGTCAACCCAGTCTTTTGATCTTAAATTGTAATCAAACATAAACTCTGAGCTTATTCTCTAGTTATGTAGATGTCATGGCTTAGAATCCAATTTCATAAGTGAAACCCAATTCTAGAGAAATTTTCATTATCAATACTCATGTGTTGAACATAAAACATTGCTGTTTTGGATTTTTTTCTTAAGGATGAAATTAAAACTCATGTCCAACTGTAAGGTGCTTACATTCTGATAAGGAGAGATGGATATATATGTGTGTGTGTGTGTGTGTGTGT
>NW_011379404.1:0-1066 GCF_000754665.1 Bison bison bison
TAACCATTGCTGTTTCCCAGGAAACAGGGACTTGGGCATCTTTGTGTGTCTTCCAGCACTTCTCATTCCTTGTCTGTCGATCCTCTCTTAGGTTAAGGGACCTGCCAAGATGTTCCATTTACAAGGCCCACAACTGCTGCAGATGTTAGAGAAATCCTTGAGGAAGAGTCTCCCTGAGTCCTTAAAGGTGAGAGTGGAGCATTCTTAAGGGGGAAAGGGCTAGGGACAGCTTGAGGGAAGGTGGGAAAGAGAACAAGGAATCCCTGAGCACTACTCTGTGCCAAGCTCACCCACCTGGCTGCTCGTTTGGTTTACCTCACCTATCTGCAAGGCAGCTATGTCATGTCTGTAGAACCAAAGGAGAAAGGCAGGCTCAGTCATATGACTTGACCAAGATCATGCCGGTGGTGAGTGGCAGGGCTATGATTTGAACCCATTGTGATCTTTGTTGTATGATGACGCCAAAGCTTTCCCTCGTGCCCTTCAGCTCATGTTATGTAACTCTGGAAGTTTGTTTTTTTTTTCCCCAGAATTGGCAAAGTCAATGTTTATTCTTAGCAAACAATCAAGTGCCTGGTGAAAAGTTATCCATTATGGTTCTTCATTGTAATTAATAATTGGTCAAATTCTGTTTTTCGTCAAACCCCAAGGATTATGTTTAACTTTGAATGAGACAGAAATTGTGTTTAACGAATGATCTTGTACCGTAGAGAAGTGGAAGTGTTTTTCTTGCAATAATATATATTACAAAGGGAGTAGGCTATTACTAGAGATAAAGACTGCCACTATTATGATAAAGGAATCAATTCACAGAGAAGATGTAAGAAAACCTGAAATGCATACGCCTGGCAACAGAGGCTCAAAGGACACGAGACAGAAACTGAGAAAACTGAGAGAAGAAATCTGGAAGGACACAGGCGTGAAGAGCTCAGCACTTCTCGCTCAGTGATTTGTAGAATAAGCAGAAAACCTATAAATACATATGTGAACTTATTGTATATGAAATACTATGAGCCAACTTGAATAAACTGACATTTATAGAATACTTCCCACAACCATGGCAGGG
>NW_011379405.1:0-582 GCF_000754665.1 Bison bison bison
AAAACTTGATTTTAATTCTGGCTTTACTGTTTACTATCTGTGTGACTTTGGACAAATCACTTAAATGTTCTCTGCCTCTTTATGGATGAAATAGGGAAAAATACTTATTTTGAGGTGGATAGAGGATACAGTGCAAATGTATATTTTAAGTACTAAATATAAGACTGGTATTTATTATATACAAAACAAAATAGCAGTGTCTTTATAATTTTTCAAATATATTAATAACTGCATACTATATTTGCACTCTAAAATCATTTAAGTCAATGTATGTAGTTGATTTATACATCAAATGAAAACATTATTTTCTCTCATAAAACTAACATATGAATATTATAAAATCTTCACAGAATTTAGAAGTAAATATAAGAAATAAGAGAAAATCATATCATTCTTAAAGTATAACCACTATTAACTATTTGCTAAAAATGTCAGATATTTTATGTACGTATTTTCTGCCAAAAAGGGAACCTCATGATATATACTAATCTGTAACTGTTTTTCACTTAATTCACAGGAAAAATTTCCGAGTCACTTAGCCATCTCTAGTAGCATTTGACTGCCTGCTGTGTCTATACAATA
>NW_011379406.1:0-1034 GCF_000754665.1 Bison bison bison
CCTACCTAGCTTCCCCTATTGTTAACCCCTGGCCTTCCCAAGATGTTTGTCAAAACCGAGAAATGAACATTGGTACAATACCAGTAACTAAGCTCCAGACTTCATGTAGATTTCACCAGTTTTTCTACTCATGTTCTTTTCTGTTCCAAGATCTCACACGTTTCTAGTTTGGATCATTTGAAAATAAATGGTAGACTTCACATCATTTCACACATAAAGACATATCTATGGATTTCTAACAGATCCTGGCTTCTAAAAACAGATACTGGCTTCTAAAAACAACCCCACATTCATGTTGATGTATGGCAAAACCAATACAATATTGTAAAGTAATTAGCCTCCAATTAAAATAAATAAATTTAAATTTAATAAATAAATAAATAAATAAAAATAAAAACAACCCTACAAATCATGATCACACCTAATGATCGATGTTAGAAATAGTCCTTAATGTCACTTAATATACACTTTCTTTGTCTGAAAGATGGCTTCTTATAACTGGTTTGTTTAGATATGAGCACCAGCAAGGTGATCACCTAGCAGAGAGTTGATTTGCCTCTCATGTCTTATAAGATCTTGAAAAACCAAGTCCATCCTGGCTGATGATGGCATCCTTGTGGTGTCTACTGTGTCGTTCGTCACCTGTATTTCCTATAAACTGGTAAGTAGAGCAAGACGTGTGATCAAATTCAGGTTAAATTTTGTTGGTAAGGTGACACGTCAGGTGGGGCTGAGCACTTCACATCTTACACCAGGAGACACACCTCATCTAGCTGCCCACTTTCAAAGTCAAGATGGACTGGTAGGTGCAGGTGGGGTCAACCTGATACAGCAAATGTCCACCCAGCAGTTTCAGCAGGCATTGATGATCTCCATCTAGGGCCATTATTTTGAGTTATGAATGGTGATTTCTTGATTCTATAATTCTTCTTGCACCTCCTAGTTGGCTTTTTGGATGTAGCAATTACGGTAGAGACTGCTGGTTGCTTCTGTGGTGACCGATCTTTAGCTGGGCCCATGACTGTCTGAGGATA
>NW_011379407.1:0-707 GCF_000754665.1 Bison bison bison
AAGAAGGGAGACAGAGCTCTCTCTCCTATTTTACTACCTAGCTGATTAGGCAAGGTAGATTTTTGGTTCTCTCCTTTCTCTTCTTTCATGAGGTATGTCATGTTTATCTGCATGGGTGTATTGGTAAAATTTTAAAGAAAACTCTCTGATGTTTTATCTTTCACTTCTAAGGTGACATTCCCAGTGAGGGTTTTCCGGCTTCTGGGTGTGGAGACCCTAGTGGTCACCAACGCAGCTGGAGGGCTCAACCCCAACTTTGAGGTTGGCGATATCATGCTGATCCGTGATCACATCAACCTACCTGGTTTCAGTGGTGAGAACCCTCTCAGAGGGCCCAATGAGGAAAGGTATCTATCCTGCTTCTTTTTGTTTAGATGGGTCAGCTTGGGAGAGCTCCCTGAATTCCATTAATCTGACATAATCCAACCTGTGCTCTAGGTTTGGAGTTCGTTTCCCTGCCATGTCTGATGCCTACGACCGGGATATGAGGCAGAAAGCTCACAGTACCTGGAAACAAATGGGGGAGCAAAGAGAGTTACAGGAAGGCACCTACGTGATGGTGGCTGGCCCCAGTTATGAGACTGTGGCAGAATGTCACCTGCTGCAGAATCTAGGGGCGGATGCTGTTGGTGAGAAGGGGAACTTGGCTGGTGGCTTCATAATGTGGGGGGACTTTTTTTGTCTTTTTTTTTTTTTTGGCTTTTTTT
>NW_011379408.1:0-918 GCF_000754665.1 Bison bison bison
CCCCTGAACACCACCATATGGGGAGTTGATGGAGGTGGGACAGTGGTTTCTCCTCAGGGTTGAGCAGGGACACCACAGTATGCCAGCCTCCTTTGGGGTGTGATATCATTGGGTCCTCAGGGTAGCTAGAAGGAGCTCAGAGGCATTCCCTCTCCTGCCCAGGGTCACTCAGCACATTGTGATGGAACTGGGATTTGAACCCAGGTCCCCAGGCCACACCTACTGTTCGGAGTAGCTGTCGCCATAGTCACTCACGGATCTGGCCTGGCCCCAGGGTTCCCAGGAAGGTAGAGAGGAGGTGGGGGCAAGACCCGAAGGGCCCTTGGATGTGGTGCCACACATGGCCTCCCCTCTGCTTTAGGACCTATTTGCTGTGGACACCCAGATGGGCACTGTGACCCCTCTGACGGCTGGTGAGCAGGGCCAGGGAGGGGCCAGCCAGGCCGGGGGAGGGACCGGAGCTCAAGCACACAGGGCTGCAGCAGCGCTCGCGTCCACTCTGCACCACTGACTGTCCCGCAGCCTCAACTGACAGCTTTGAAGACCCTACCTCTGCAGGACCCTCCGCCAGCCAACAGACTGCCTCCCCGCCTCTGCCTGCTCCCCCCGCCCCGTGTCCCAGCACTGCTCAGCACAGCCCCCACATGGCTCCTCAAACCCACACAAGTCTCTCTGGCCAGGATCGGCCAGAATCACCCTCCCCACTCTTCAAACCTCAGGCAGAGGCACCTCTGCTTCTCTAGGGCTCAGGAGAAGACCTGTTGGCTCCTTCATCTTCCTTTTACCCAGGCCTGATGATCCTGCCCCTAAAATGTTTTTTGAGTCCTCCACCTGCCCAGGCTGTACTCACCCCTCCACAAAGCTACCAAAGCGTTATTCCCAAACTGCGTTTCATCGTACAGTCCCCGGCTTAGGAAT
>NW_011379409.1:0-839 GCF_000754665.1 Bison bison bison
TGTCATTAATAGAGAAATGCAAATCAAAGCTACAATAAGTTATAACCTCACACCTGTCAGGATTACCAAGATCAAAAAAATCTACAAACAATAAATGCTGGAAAGGATGTGGAGAAAAGGGAATACTCTTCAACAGTTGGTAGGAATGTAAATAGATACACTTACTATATAGAGTGGTATAGATATTCCTTAAAAAACTACGTATAAAACTACCATACGAGCCAGCAATCCCATAACTGGACATATACCCTGAGAAAACCATGATTCAATAAGACACATGTACCTCAATATTCTTAGAAGAATTATTTACAGTAGCCAAGATATGGGAGCAATCTAGATGTCCATCAACAGATGAATAGATGAAGATCTATTCTATGAAGATCAAATATCAAAATATATTTGATACATATATACAAAGGACTATTACTCAGCCATAAAAAGGAATGGAATTGAGACAGTTGTAGTGAGATGGATGAAACTAGAGTCTGTCACATAAAGTAACATAAGACAGAAGAGAAAAACAAATATTGTATATTAACACAAAGATATGGAATCTAGAAAATGGTACCGATGAACTTAATTGCAGGGCAGGGATAAAGACGCAAATGTAGAGAACAGACTTGTGCACACAGCAGGGGAAGGAGAGGGTGGGACCAACTGAGAGAATAGCATTCACATATATATACCACTATGTGTAAAATATATAGCTGGTAGGAAGCTCCTGTATACCACTGGGAGCTCAACTTGATGCTCTTTGATGACTTAGAAGGGTGGGATGGGGTGAGATGGGAGGGAAGCTAAATAGGAGGGTATATGTATATACTTAGAGCTGATTCATG
>NW_011379410.1:0-903 GCF_000754665.1 Bison bison bison
GAAGCAGCTTCGACTCTACCCCACACAATTCAACAGGGAGCCAGTCTATGAAATGTCTCTCAACATAATTTTAATTACCATCATTTAACACTGAAACAAATACATTTTATCCTCTCCACATTCATAACCAGCAAAACAAAATAAGACAAACAAAAATAAATCATATAGTACAAAAATGAAAGACATAAGCCGAGACACTCTAAGATCTGAGGCTAATAAATTCCATGGACTCAATTACATAATAAAATTAAATTTTTTTACAAATATTTCAATAATTTGGTGAAAGTTGTTTTTCTGATATCCATAATTTAAATATGAAAATACAAATACATTTTGATTACTTAATTCTAAGACTGGATTCTAATTTCAATGTAATATAAATTGAAGGAAAATTTTATCATCTGTACAGTTTTATATATAAGGTTTTATGTGTTTGTCTTTTTCTGCCTTTCCAGATTGCTTCATATCTAAATATCAGAGTAAAAGGATATGCCATGGCATGTATAAAACAAACACGTCCAGACATTTAATGTGAGTCTTACTAGCTTCAATCTGTGCATTTTAAAAGATAAAGCATAAAGGCCAAATTCTAACATATCAACATTTCCTGAAAAGGCCTTTAAGGGTAATCTTCATATTATTGGAGACATCCTCACCAAACTAATAATTTGACATTGCAACAATTTCATCTCCAGTTTTGGAACAAAGTGGAAGTTTTGTTTGAAAGTGGAAAGTGTTAGTCATTCAGTCATGTCCGTCTCTTTGTGACCCCATAGACTCTAGCCCACAAGGCTCCTCTGCCCATGGAATTCTCCAGGCAAGATACTGGCATGGGCTGTCATTGCCTCCTCTGGGGATCTTCTTGAACCAGAGATGAAACCTGGGTCTCCTGTACTGCAAGCA
>NW_011379411.1:0-578 GCF_000754665.1 Bison bison bison
ACAGTACATGATATATAGTTCCGTATTCACCCTGCATGAGACTCAATTCCAGTGATAAAAGGATAATCAGTAATGCAGGTAAAAACACTCTGCACAGTACATGATATATAGTTCCGTATTCACCCTGCATGAGACTCAATTCCAGTGATAAAAGGATAATCAGTAATGCAGGTAAAAACACTCTGCACAGTACATGATATATAGTTCCGTATTCACCCTGCATGAGACTCAATTCCAGTGATAAAAGGATAATCAGTAATGCAGGTAAAAACACTCTGCACAGTACATGATATATAGTTCCGTATTCACCCTGCATGAGACTCAATTCCAGTGATAAAAGGATAATCAGTAATGCAGGTAAAAACACTCTGCACAGTACATGATATATAGTTCCGTATTCACCCTGCATGAGACTCAATTCCAGTGATAAAAGGATAATCAAGATAGTCAGGGGAAAAAAAAAAAGATAGTCAGGGACCCTACACTGATACAAGTTACAGATTCAGATAATGAAAACATCTGCAAAGCACCCCAAATTAAGAGTTTTAAGATGGCAACCACAGAGCATTCAGCCACAC
>NW_011379413.1:0-853 GCF_000754665.1 Bison bison bison
AAATTTTTAATTTTTTAAAGGTCATGTTATAAATTTTATATCCTTTTTTGGATAAACTTTAGTTTTTTTGTTAAAATTCATAAGCAAAACAGGTACTGTAGATACAGCTTCGCATTTTGTCTGTTGAGAAGTTTGAGTGAATTTGGTGTAAGTTATAAAATTTCTTTCTACTTTCATTTGATTGCATATGGTTTCCAGTTATTTATGTAACAGGTTTTGGAGATGTCATGGGAAGTCAGTTTCCCCAAGTGAAACTGTCCATGAAACATCAGCTCTTCAACCCCTGTTCTGTCTTTGAATTTGACTTGCTTTGAGTTGATTTCACTATCTCATACTAGCAGAATCACAGAATGTTTGTCCTTTTTTGGTCTGGTTTGTTTCACTTAATATAATGACTATAAGGTTCATCCACATTGTCAAAATTACCTACTTTTAAAGGCTGAATCATATCCCACTGTGTGTATACCACAGTTTGTTTATGAAATTGTCCATGGACACTTGGATTCCTTCTGTTTGTTGGCCAGTGTGAATAATGCTGTTGTGAATATGAGTGTAGAAATATATTTATTTTTTTCAGCATGTTTTCTTAAATCTTTTGGGTACATATCCTGAATTGGAATTGACATATTTTATGTTAATTCCATTTATTAGTTTTTGAGGAATTTCTTTAATGTCTTGCACAGTGGCCACACCATTTCACTGTATTTTTTGTATGGTAGAATATTGCTGAAGCTTTTGCATGGACCCTATTTTGCATATTAATTCATCCACGGATGGATAGTTGAGTGGGTTTTACCTTTGGGCTGCTGTGAATAATGTTGCTATGAATGTTTGTGTACAGGTTGTTGTGTGG
>NW_011379414.1:0-1031 GCF_000754665.1 Bison bison bison
GTCCTCGGAAGACAGGAACAGCAATTAATGTGGAGATCTCTTGACAGTGCATAAAAGAGCTTGTACCTGGGGCTTGGTGACAAAATCTAAATTACGGTGATTAAGCTCCACTGCACATTTCTGCTGGGCTGTGTTCCTGCTGCCTCTGTCCTCCAGTCTGCCTGTTGATGGCTGTGCAGGTTTTGTGTGGCCCTCCCATGAGAACTGCTTATAATGTAGGTTGGTAATTACAGAGGGTTATTCTATCTGAGAGGAGCCGTACACACTGAAAGCTTTCTACAATTAAAAAGTCTATTAATTGCTCTTAAGTGTTACTGCTAGAATACACATTGTCTATGAAGCTTGAAGCTTGGAAATTCAGGGAGAGCTCTTTTAAAACGAAATTTGTTTTTGTAATGGGTGTTTCACTTACAGGTCTTAAACCACTCAGAAAAATGATCCGTGGTGATCATAGGAAAGGTGAAGATAGTTTCAATTTTAGTATACTCTTATCAGCTGGGTTCACTTTGTCTTAGAGTTCTGGTCTTGGAAGTAGGCAGTGTCTATTTGTGTGGTGACCGAAGACTTCCTTAGTTTACAGAACTCTCATCCTGCTGACCACCGGCCACTGCTGATGGCAGAACTAAGTTCATGACCACGTATTATAAAGCTAAAGGGGAATTCCCTGGCAGTCTAGTGGTCAAGACTCTGTGCTTCCACTGTAGGGGGATTCCATCCCTGGTTGGGGAACTAATATCCCAAATGCTCCACAGTGTGGCAAAAAAAATAATAATAATAAGTTAAAAACCCCACCTTGGACTTGCACACACATCTCATTTGTAGCATCCTGACCTGACCTGTTTTGAGTGTCCAGACTTCTGTTCCCCACCCCTTATTACCAGCTGTCCTGCTTCCCACAGACCCCCTCAGAGCCCTCACGCCGATTAGTATCCACTTATGTGATCACATGGGGTGGGTGGTGTGTCACCCAGAGCCAGACATTCTGGGGTGTGAAGTCAGTGGGCCTTAGGAAGCACTGCTGTTAATAAAAC
>NW_011379415.1:0-816 GCF_000754665.1 Bison bison bison
CCTCGAGGGAGGCCCGCACACCATCATAGGTCAGCAGCTCGTCCGGGGCCTCATGCCGCAGCAGCACACCCAGCACGGCCTGGGCCTCGTGGCAGTGCCGCGAGTTGGTGTTCCATGTGACGCAGAAGCGCAGCAAAGCCTCTGTGGGCGACAGCACAGTCACACCTGCCCCCGCACCCCCAGCGTCACGCGGCCCCATCCGGCCTGACCTGCCCACCCCAGACCTTTCTGGTCGCGCCGCAGTTGGAGCACTGTGGTTTCCAGCTTCTCGCAGGACTTGGGGTCCCTTTGGATGGCTGCGGGTGAAGAGGTTGAGCCATAGGGAAGGGGCAGCACAGATCCCGAGAGACCCGCCCCGTGCAACCCGAGGCAGCACTGACCCTGGATGACGGTCAGCACAGTGTGGGGCCGGTCCAGGGAGATGGCCAGGCCCAGCGCCCGCAGGTAGCGCTTCTCATGGAGCAGGTTGTCGAGCTCTTGCTGCCTGGAGGGCAAGGAGGGGACAGGGCACAGGGCCCCTGGGGGACCCGGCCAGGCAAGCAGGGTGGCTGCTCCAGAGAGGAGGGACCAGCGCACCGACTCCGAGCTGGGGGGCGGGGAGACCCCACTTACTTGACCACCTGCTCGTCTCTCTTGGCCTGCTCCTCGGCCTGCTCCGCCTCGGTCACGTCCTGGGGTCAGACCGGGGTCACATTGGGCTCAGACTGGCCCCCACGCTGCCCTGCCCACTGTGATGCCCTCCCTGGCCCACACACCTTCCAGAGGACGACGCGGGAGTCACTGGCACCGGTGAGGGCGCGGTCGTCCAGCCGGCTA
>NW_011379416.1:0-815 GCF_000754665.1 Bison bison bison
AGGGGACAACAAAGGATGAGACGGTTAGATGGCATCACCAACTTGATGGACATGAGTCTGAGCAAGCTCCGAGAGTTGGTGATGAACAGGGAAGCCTGGAGTGCTGCATTCCATGGGGTCACAAAGAGTCAGACATGACTAAGCAACTGAACTGACTAATGTTATATTGCTAATATCACTGTCTAAATTCATATAAAACATTAATGATATTTAATTAGATGCACATTAAATTAATTAACTTGGAAAAATTGGCATCTTTTTGCTACTGACTTTCCTTACTCAAGAATATCATATCTTTTCTGTATGTTCAAATCTACTTTTGTGTTCTACTCAGGTTTTGAACATTGCTTCTTAAGATCCAGTCATTTTCTTTTCTTTTATTATGTCTTCTAATTTTTAAAGCATTTGTATATAAGATCATATTGATTTTGGATGTTAATAGAATACTTACTAGTTTTCTAAATTCTCTTTTAGTTTGTGGTAACTTTGTTCACTTTTTCTTTGGATTTTCTAATGTGTAATCACATCAGCAGCAAACATAGAATTAACTACCTCCTTTTGCTTTTAATTTTTTGCTTTTTCACTTCAATTGTAAAATATCTCCTAAAAAATGTCAAACATTAGAAGAGATAAGTTGACATTTTATCTTGTACTTGCCTTTAGCAGGAACTGAAGGGTCCTCACTTTCTCCACTCATAGATGTTGTCAAATGTCTCTGTAAAGAGATTATACCAATTCGTCCTCTTCCAACTGTGTATGAAGAATTAATGCCCTCCCCAATAGGTTTTTTTTTTTTTTTTTTTTTTTTTTTTTTT
>NW_011379416.1:4773-5527 GCF_000754665.1 Bison bison bison
TACTAGATATTTGCTAGCTGTCACCTTCATCCTCTCCAGAGTGACTGTACACTCACCATGGCACCTGTTAGTTCCCTTTTGCCAAATCATGCATCCAAAGGGGAGGCTGTATTCTTGGTTCCAAACACAATTCCTGGAGTCAGACAAACAGGCCAGATGAGAGTGGCTCTGTCTCTCAATAGCTGTGTAAACCTCAAAACATTCTTAACCTCCTTAGCTTCATCTTCCTAATGTGTAAAAGGAAATCCTGACTCCTACCTTAGGGGATCATTTTGAGGTGTTCAAGGGGAACTTCCCTCAAGATCCCAGTATGGTATTTGGTATAACTACATCACCAATATTTGCTGCCTTCCCATCCCAAATGCTTTTATCTTTTACAGGGATGAGGTTAGTTGCCTCAATAACATTACCATATTTAAGTGAGTATTTGGGATGTAAGAAGAAGAAGGGAAGCACACACACTCCACATAATGTAGGAATTTCAGGGCCATTTCTGTGATCTTCATTGTAATGGGCTGGGTTGGGGATTAAGCCCTCACCCTTCCAATGGAATAATTGTGCTTTTCCTGTCCTCTGTTGGTTCCTCTATGTTCACATCATGACTGCACTGACCTGAGGATCTGGGACCTCCTTGAAGCTCCAAGATTAGGTAACTGTGGGTCTGCAGGGAAGGACAAGATAGCAAGAATCAGGAGCTCCTGGGTCTCAGTACTGGAGCCACCCAATGGTGAGTTCCTTCTCCTATTGTGATCGG
>NW_011379417.1:0-795 GCF_000754665.1 Bison bison bison
AAAAAAAAAAAACACATTTTTAAAAGAAAAACGGGGAGAAAAAAAAATTGCTTCTATTGATGAGTTTTATCATCTCAATTGAAATCTTTCCTTTCCCTGGTGAACGCCTGCTGGTGGCCCGTGTGTGTGTGGCTAGAAGCCGGAAGCGAAGAGGAAACCCAGCGTCCCACACAGACCGCCACCAGACACACTCATACCCCACACACGTTCTCAGACACACACAGGAGTGCTTGCTGGTTATACCAAACCCTACTATTACTGCCTGCAGAAATCAATTTAAAAAAAAATAAACAATTTTAAAAAGGACAAAAAAATTAATGATTGAGAAAAGAAGCATTTTTTTCTGACATTTGGTCCTGCTTGAAATAACAAAAGAAAAAAGAAAAAAAAACACCACCACTGATTTCCTTTGCTTCTTTTTTCCTTTTTCCTACCTTGTTTGAAAACTGTGGGCTTGGGACTGTGAATTATTGCATGACATTCAAAAAGAAAAAAAAAAATAAAAAAAGTTGAATCAAAGGGCTTCTGTGTTGGAGTGGTCTTTATAGCTTCTGCAAAGTACTCCCCACGTCTCTTTGGGGGTACTTTGGTAGGAGGCACTTGGAAAGTGGTTAAGGATGAGAAAGCAGTAGCTCTCCAGCCAGGACTCTTTGCAAAAAAGTTAAAGCCAGAGACACAGGCTGGGTCTTTACCTGGTTGTCCTGGTTGGGGGACAGCAGGGCAATAGAGCCCCACCACCACCACCCCATGCCTCCACCCTCAGACCACCCCCACCATCACCTCCCCACGGCTCCA
>NW_011379418.1:0-932 GCF_000754665.1 Bison bison bison
AAAGAAAGGAAGAACTAAAGAGCCTCTTGATGAAAGTGAAAGAGGAGAGTGAAAAAGTTGGCTTAAAACTCAACATTCCAAAAACTAAGGTCATGGCATCCATTCCCATCACTTCATGACAAATAGATGGTGAAACAATGGAAACACTGAGACTTTTTTCTTTTTTTTTTTTGAGCTCCAAAATCACTGCAGATGGTGACTGCAGCCATGAAATTAAAAGACACTTGCTCCTTGGGAGAAAAGTTATGACCAAGCTAGACAGCATATTAAAAAAGCAAAGACATTACTTTGCTGACAAATGTTCATCTAGACAAAGCTATGGTTTTTTTCCCAGTAGTCTTGTATGGATGTAAGAGTTGGAGTATAAAGAAAGCTAAGCACTGAAGAATTGATGCTTTTGAACTGTGTTGTTGTAGAAGGCTCTTGAGCGTCCCTTGGACTGCAAAGAGATCAAACCAGTCAATCCTAAAGGAAATCAGTCCTGAATATACACTGGGAAGACTGATGCTGAAGCTGAAGCTCCAATAATTTGGCCACATAATGCAAAGAGCTGATTCATTGGAAAAGACTCTGATGCTGTGAAAGATTGAAGACAGGAAGAGAAAGGCTAATCAGAGAATAAGATGTTTGGATGGCATCACCGACTTGATGGATATGGGTTTAAGCAAGTTCCAAGAGTTGGTGATGGATAGGGAAGCCTGGCATTCTGCAGTCCATGGGGTCACAAAGAGTTAGACATGACTGATCAACTGAACTGACTGATTAACTTAAAAAACAAAAACAAAAACAAAAACTAGTTTTTAAAACAAATTCCATAAGTCGCTCAGCTTGTGTCCAACTCTGTGACCCCATGGACTGTAGCCTATCAGGCTTCTCCATCCATGGGATTTTCCAGGCAAGAGTACTGGAGTGGGTTGCCATTTCCTTCTCCA
>NW_011379419.1:0-802 GCF_000754665.1 Bison bison bison
AGAGTTTGCTTAAATTCACGTCCATTGAGTTGGTGATGCCATCCAGCCATCTCATCTTCTGTCACCCCCTTGGCCCTCTCCAGCCTATCCAGACTTCTTTATCCTCTTCATCCATCTCTCATGCCCTGGGAGTCAGGATGGGTCTGAGACTTAACGCCCAACAAATTCTAAACATGAAGCTGGTATCAGCTCCCTGAGGTCTTATGGAAGAGTCTGTTGCCCACCCCCACCCCCAGAGTAGAGGAGCATTAATCATTTTTCTACCTCCTCCAAATCGGTACTTCAAAACATTAGTGTCTAAAATTATTCAAGGATCCCTTGAAAGAACAAACACACAAAGCTGGAGCCTGAGTAGCCTCAACACAATACCTTGAAAAATTCTGACTATGCAAGCATATCAGAAAAGGACAGGTAAAACCAAGTTACCCATTTATTATTTCTACCTGTGTGAAAGGATCAGGCAAGAAGGTAAATCATATGAGAAATATCCTTATCTGTAACAATTTGTAACAGGGGGAAACAGATATTCAATATCTTAATGTTAGATACTGATGACTTAGATATTTATACTTACTGTTACTTGAACATTATATTGAACTTATATGCAGAATATATCATGCAAAATGCCAGGCTGGATGAAGCACAATCTGGAATCAAGATTGCCAGGAGAAATATCAACAACCTCAGATATGCAAATGACACCACCCCTATGGCAGAAAGTGAAGAGGAACTGAAGAGCCTCTTGATAAAAGTGAAAGAGGAGAGTGAAAAAGTTGTCTTAAAACTCAACATTCAAAAAAAC
>NW_011379420.1:0-772 GCF_000754665.1 Bison bison bison
TGCCTAAGAAAAAGAAATACAAAAAAGCAAAATAGCTGTCTATGGTGGCCTATCAAATAGCTGTGAAAATAAGGGAAGTGAAAAACAAAGGAGAAAAGGAAAGATATACCCATTTGAAGGTAGAGTTCCAAAGAATAGCAAAGAGAGATAAAAAGGAATTCCTCAGTGATCAATGCAAAGAAATATAGGGAAATAATAGAATGAGAAAGGCTAGAGACCTCTTCAGGATAATTAGAAATACCAAGGAAATATTTCATGCAAAGATGGGCTCAATAAAGGGCAAAAATGTTAGCGACCAAACAGAAGCAGATGATATTAAGAAGAGGCGGCAAGAATACACAGAAGACCTGTACAAAAAAGACCTTCACGACCCAGATAATTACAATAGTGTGATCACTCACCTAGAGCCAGACATCGTGGAATGTGAAGTCAAGTGGGCCATGAAAGCATCACTATGAACATAGCTAGTGGAGGTGATGGAATTCCAGTTGAGCTATTTAAAATCCTGGAAGATGATTTTCTTAAAGTACTGCACCCAATAGGTCAGCAAGTCTGGAAAACTCAGTAGTGGCCACAGGGCTGGAAAAGATCAGTTTTCATTCCAATACCTAAGAAAGGCAATGCCAAAGAATGCTCCAAATATCACACAATTGCACTCATCTTACACACTAGTAAAGTGATGCTAGAAACGGTTTTTAAAAACTTAGATGTGATTTGGCCAATAGAGACCCATAGAGTCACATCTATGGTCTTTCCAAAGACATGTACAGAT
>NW_011379421.1:0-717 GCF_000754665.1 Bison bison bison
CCCTCTTACAACAACACGAGATGACTCTAACACAAGGACATCACCAGATGGTCAATACTGAAATCAGATTGATTATGTTCTTTGCAGCTGAAGATGGGGAACCTCTATACAGTCAGCAAAAACAACACTAGGAGCTGACTGTGGCTCAGATCATGAACTCCTTACTGCCAAATTCAGATTTAAATGGAAGAAAGTAGGGAAAACCATGAGACACCATTCAGGTATGACCTAAATCAAATCTCTTATGACACAGTGGAAGTCACAAATAGATTCAAGGGAGTAGATATGATAGACAGAATGCCTGAGAACTATGGATGGAGGTTCATGACATTGTACAGGAGGCAGTGATCAATACCATCACAAGAAAATAGAAATGCAAAAAGGCAAAACGCTTGTCTGAGGAAGCCTTACAAATAGCTGAGAAAAGAGGAGAAGTGAAAGGCAAAAGAAAAAACGAAAGATAAACCCATTTGAATGAAATGTTCCAAAGAATAGCCAGGAGAAATAAGAAAGCCTTCTTAAGTGGACAATGCAAAGAAATAGAGGAAAACAATAGAATGGGAAAGACTAGAGACCTCTTCAAGAAAATTAGAGATACCAAGGGAGCATTTCATGCAAAGATGGGCACAATAAAGGACAGAAATGGTATGGACCTAACAGAGGCAGAAGAGACTAAGAAAAGGTGGCAAGAATACACAGAAGAACTATACAAAAAGG
>NW_011379422.1:0-662 GCF_000754665.1 Bison bison bison
CACAACTGAGTGACTGAACTGAACTGAACTGAAGCAGAACTGGAAACAAGTTAGGGGAAGAAGGTGTAGACCTATTAGGTGAAAAAAGAGGCCAAAACATTCTTTCTCTGATTGCAGACTTCCCCTCTCCAGCAGTGAAGCACTGGGGAGGGAGATTTGTCTTATCTTTAAGGGAAGTTCTAAGTTGTAATGATTATACAGGACAAGAATATTACAGTTTTTTGATTGAAATGATGTCAGATATAGAAAGCATCAGCAAAAATGGAGTGGACAGGGCTGCCTGGGTTTTATTCCAGGGGCAAGCCAGGAACTAAGAAAAGAAATCCACAGAGAGTCTCTAAGAGCACAAAGAGAGACAACAAACATGCAACTCCTGCATGTCTGGGTTAGGAAAGCTAAGGGTGCACGCAGAGTGTTTTGCTTTCC
This sequence comes from Bison bison bison, assembly GCF_000754665.1. Lineage (NCBI taxonomy): Eukaryota > Metazoa > Chordata > Mammalia > Artiodactyla > Bovidae > Bison > Bison bison. Next base: position 427 of record NW_011379422.1, read on the forward strand.
AAGGGGCTGACGGACATCACAGAAAGAAATAGGTTGCTTGGGGCTGGAAGTAGAACAGACATGACTGACAACAGGCAGGGAGGCTCTTTCTAGGATGATCAAAGTATTTTAAAATTGGTTTGTAGAAATGACTGCACAACTCTGTAAATTTACTAAAATGACTGAGTTGCACAATACTATGAGTACAATTTATGGTATGTGAATTTTACCTCAATAAAGCTATTTAAAAAAAAAAA
>NW_011379423.1:0-978 GCF_000754665.1 Bison bison bison
CTGCAGAGCCCTTTGCCCTCTGGGGCATACTACACTCTTCAGGGACCTCTCCACCAGGGGAGGCTCCTGCAAGGAGATAAAAATGCCTGCTGGCTTGGGAAGTCACCTGCAGGGTTGCAGGAACAGGGAACTGCCTAGTGTCACTCTCCCAACTCAGCCCTGGAGCCTCCTAAGGCCCCCAGGCTGAGCCCTCTGCCCTTCTGGACCATCTCCCCCCTCCAGGGCCCTCCTCCAGGCCCAGTCCTTTGCCATTTGGGATCCCCAGCCCCAGGGTCCCCCTCTATTCTCTGGTTTCCTCCCACCTCCTAGGTCTCCATCCTCTTCAGGTCCCTTCACCCTTCCAGAGGCCCTGTCTGCCTGCTGGACTGGCCCTCCACCATCCAGGACTCCCCTCCACACATTGAAAAGCAAAAATAACATACAAAGGAGTCCTGAAAAGGCCAACAGCTAATTTTTCAGCAGAACCTCTGCAGGCCAGAAGGCAGTGGCAGGATATATTTAAAGTGATGAAAGAGAAAACCTACAGCCAAGATTACTCTACCCAGCAAGGACCTTATTCAGATTTGAAGGTGAAATAAAAAGCTTTATAGAAAAACAAAATTTAAAAGAATTCATCACAAAAAAAGAAAAAGAATTCAGCACCACCAAATCAGTCTTACAACAAATGCTAAAGGAAATTCTCTAGCAGGAAACACAAGAGAAGAAACAGATCCACAAAACCCTAAACAATGAAGAAAAATGGCAATAGGAGCACACATATCAATAATAACATTAAATGCAAATAAATAATTGCTCCAACCAAAAGACACTGACTGGCTGAATGTATACAAAAACAAGATATGTGCACATGCTGCCTCCAGGAGACCCACTTCAGATGTAACGACACACACAGACTGAGAGTCAGGGGATAGAAAAAGATATTCCATGCAAATGGGTACCAAAAGAAGGTGGGAGCAGCAATACTCATATCAGAAAAAA
>NW_011379424.1:0-6361 GCF_000754665.1 Bison bison bison
GTCAAAAAATCAAAAGAAGCATAATGTTTCATCACCACATATGAAAAGTCCATGGAATTCAAATTTCATGAAGCTGTAGGAAATGCAGTCTTGCAAGTCACTTCCTTCTTGTCCAGATGGTTGAGTGTTGAAGGAGAGCTGATGGCTGGCTAAGCCTGAATTCCTACACTCACCATCTGGCTCTTGTCTAGCCCTACTCTAAGGATTTCTGGTTCTTTAATTTCCCAGTGGCTGACTCTGTGGAGATCTTCCTCCCCACCCCATCTCAGAGCCTTCCTTCTTTCTCCCCCAGCCTCTTCACACCCCAGAGACATCCCAGAACACCCTAGTCTTTCTCTCTTGTGCGGTGTCTTATTATTACTATATATATATATTTTTTAAAACCTTCAAGAAAGTTAGAGTATGTTTCTGAATAAACTAAGGAATTCCAACTGTAAAAAAGAGGTCCCTGGTGAGACGCTCGCTCACACATGTCAGTCCACTCACTTTCTTCTCCGCAAGCTCCCCAATATTTCTTGATGGTGTCCAGTTAGTTTGTTATTTGTATTCACCATTTTTAAAAAAGATTTTGCCCTTAAATTTATTTATTTGCTTTAATTTTTGGCTGCACAGCATATGGGATCTTAGTTTCTCAGCCAGGGATGGAACCTGCACCCTTTGCATTGAAATCACAGTCTTAGCCACTGGACTGCCAGGGAAGTTTCCGCCTTCACTGTTCTTAACACAAAAGAAAGGGGAAATTTTTTTCTCTTTGGATTTTATTTATCTAAAAAGAACTGAAGAAAAGGGATGGTGTGTCTGATGCAAGGGAGAAAAATTGAAAATGAAATTATGTAAAAAGCAAATACAGTTCCTGATCAACACAGATCGATATCCCGACTCTAGAAAAAATGGAAGCTGACGGCAGCTGTCATCTGAAAATGCTCAACGTTGATGCGTACTATACAAGCTAATTACAATGGCAAGAAAAATCAAAAGGCATAGGACAAGAACAAATATTTTGGTATGAGAAACGATCCAGGCTTTGAGTCGGAGGAGCGCCTTGAAGGCAGAGTTTCTCTCAGCCTCTTTCAGGTCTTGCTTTTGCTTTGCAACCTGCAGCCGTACCTTGTCCAGGTAGCACGTCTGACCTTCTCCACGGGCGCCACCACCCATCTACTGGAGCATCTGTGCATCAAAGAAGAGCTCGTTGGTGAGAAAGGCGCCCTGGTGTTCCCGCTCCAGCCCCTTGATCATGGCCATCAGCTGGGCCAGCTGCTCTTTCTGCTCATCCCAGGAGGCCCGGTTGTTGAAGGCGCAGTACCTCCGCCTGACCTCCCGGACCAGGCTCCTCAGCCTGAGGTTGTCTGTGTTTGCCACATACTCATCCAAGGATCCACCCACCAAGTCCTCCTTGTGGGTGAAGAGGATGACCATGTATCTCTCGGCTCCTGCCCCAAAGACCTCCTTCACCCTGGTCACGGCCACAGCGTCCTGCTCAGTGAAGCGCCCCAGCTGGGTCACCAGCAACAGCATGTGAGGCCCTGGCACCGATAGCAGGTAACAGGCTCTGATATTCTCATACACCTCTTAATCTTGGGCCCTGGACTCAAAGATGGGGGGCCTGTCCACCACCAGGTTGCTCCTCCCATTCCAAGTGCCTGTTGCCCTCTGACACTTCCTGGTCACTGCCTGGGCCCTGAGCTTGGGCTCAAAGATGGGCTGGCAGAGAATGCTGTTCCCGGTGGCACTTTTCCCGCTGCCTGTTTTGCCTACCAAGATGATCCTCAACGAGGAGGAGTGTTCAAAGCCCTCATGTTCTATCTCGCCTGTAAAAAAAAAAAAAAAAGATTTTTTCTGGGCTTACTAAGTTTGTGATTCTTTTTTAAAGTTTTATTTTATCTTGGAGTATAGTTGATGATGGGCTTCCCAGGTGGTGCTAGTGGTAAAGAACCTGCCTGCCAATGCAGGAGACATGGAACACAGTTTTGATCCCTGGGTTTGGAAGATTTCCTGGAGGAGGACATGGCAAGCTGCTGCAGTATTCTTGCCTGGAAAAGCCCATGGACAGAGGAGCCTGGTGGGCTGCTATCCATGGGGTTGCAAAGAGTTGGACATGACATGGTGACTAAACAACAACAGACAACAACAAGAGTTGGCAAGGGTGACACTGTGCCAAGAGCTAAAATTTTCAAGAGATGAAGAGTGAGAATCCAAGGACTTCTGGAGTTCTTATGAGCCCACATGAATTAGGTTCATTCTAGGCTCCCAAAATCTGTTATTTTGTCCCTTTTACTCTGTTGGTTCTTCCCTTAGCTAAGTATTCTGAAAAAAAATTTTTTTCAAACCTGATTACAAAATCTCTATGGGAAGTTTTCCTCTTTTCAGCTGAGCACAGGCAGGGGAAGATATCATTTCCACATTTCGGTTCCAAATCCACTGACTTCTCACTTGAAGTTTTGTTTCCACGTTTCCCATACATCACCAAACGGGTCAGAGTGTCATGCTTGGGTGTGTAGGGGGTGATGACAGTAGGGAAGATAAAGAATGTGATAGCTGCCTTCTTCTCCTGCAGTTTAAAGTAACTGGGTTTCTCTTCTGTCTCAGTGTTTGAGGTCAGGGAGTGGAGGAGGGAAGACAGTAACTGTCTCCTGGTGTCCAGAGCACTTGAGAATTTGAAGGGTTTCTTACCTTCAGCCATGGTTCCGTATCTGCTCCTCTGCAGCCCTTCCATTCGCTTCTAGAATACAAAGAGGAAAGAAATAAAAGCAAGTGTCCTTATAGGAGTTGATAAGACCTGAGAACACCTCCAATTCAGACAGCTGAGAACTATTATTCTTAGATGAGCAATTTCCACTGCTAATTTTCTACCATATGTTATTTTCAAATATCCACATATAACTTTAAACAAGCCAGGTGATGCTAGGTTATGTTAACACAGTGAACTCTTGCTTTGCTTCCTCATTCTGCAGGAAAGTAAGAAATGTTTGAATATGCATCAGTTGATTATCTCCCTTCAAGCTGAAAAGGCATGAAATAAAGAAAGCCTTCTTCTATGGAATAAGAAGCAAGACTTTTATTTATTATTATTATTGGAATCAAACCAAACTTGCTAGACTAGAGAATAAAAGTTGCCCTGATGTAAATGACAGTGGTTTGTTTGACGTACTGGGCATTTCCAGTCCCAGAAACTCTTTGTATTAGATGGACATCCCAGTGGCAAAGAGGAAAGTACAATGCACCTTCCAGTAGGAGTGTGGATTGGGGTCCAGGGCTCCTTTGGGGATGGACATGAGAGGGAGAAAGGGAAGAGGGCTGAACATGGTCACCACCTCCTTCCCTCTGAGCAGCTGGGGGAAGAGAAACTGGTGCCCTGACTGAGGGACAGCAGCAACATTTGGGACAAATTCAGGATAAAGTAATTTCCAGCTCTGTTTTAAATCAAATGTCTTTCCTTGTGGGTCTCCCAATAACAACTTAAAAAAATCCCAGTAGACATAACCGGAAATTGGTAAAACCATGGAGATAAATGTTTCATTCAGATGAGGCATACTATTGTGTCATTCTTGGTGCTAGAAAAGGTAAGGGTGTATTGGAAAAGGCAAGGATGCAATCTGCAATTATAATTAAGATGAACTCTGAGCCTATGGGCTTCCCTCATAGCTCAGTCGGTAAAGGATGGGCTTACAATGCAGGAGAACTGGGTTCGATTCCTGGGTTGGGAAGATCCTATGAAGGGAGTGGTTACCCACTCCAGTATTCTTGCCTGGAGTATCCCATGGGCAGAGGCGCCTGGCAGGCTACAGTCCATGGGGTCACAAGAGTCAGACACAATTTAGCAACTAAACCACCACCACTGAGCCTATATTTTATTTATTCAGTTTTAAAGATTATGTAGTTATGAAACAAACATTTTAAGGAGAGAAATAAATACTCTGAGTAATGAAACAAATTCCACGATGTGCAATGAACAAATCTCAGTATTTTGTCATTTTTATTACTGCTGTTCAGTTTGATTGAAAAAGTTAAAACTTTACACATATAGTTTCATTTATTTATTTTTTGACTTCCCCAACCCCGAGTTTCATTCTGCCTCTCCTTTTAGAGGCAAACAATATTCTGAGATGTTTATGTGTCTATCTCATTTGTGTATTTACACTTGTACATACACATCTATCTATAGTTAAGATATAGTACTTTTTGGTATTTTAATCTTTTACAGAAATGGCATTATTTATGTAACATTTTACCCAGTTCTTTCTTAACAAACATTTGGTGTTCCAAATACAACTTTGTTACTACCAACAGTAGTGCTATGACCAACGTGACAATCTCTCTGGAATGTCCAGCTTCCACCTGACCAGATATTGCCAAATCTGACTCCAGGAAACTTGTGCTGAGTCATGCTGGCAGCAGCCACGTATGAGCATCCCACAAATCATCACGTACACTTGGTAAAACTAGATTTTTAATTTTATGGTCACCCTGTTGGGCATACAGTAGGATGACTTAATTGGTTTAAACTTGCATTTTATTGATTAACATTGAATTAAAAATGATGTCCATAGTTGATTTACTATTCAGCAAATTTGTTATTTCTACCTTTTCACATTTTTCTATTCACTCAGTCAAGATGCATAGAAATGGTCTTCATTGAGGAAACCATCCCCTGTCACACTATCAGAATATACTAAAATAACTTCTTTCCTTTCCTTTTCTCCTGCACCCCTTTCCTTCCTTAATCCCCGAGAAGAGAATTTTCCTTAACCCCTTCTCCCACTTGGTGTCCTTGCCTCTGGTAAATTATACTCCAGCTTTTGCTAAAATTGCTCAAATTCTCTGACATGTTTTCTATCTCAGATGACATTTTCTGAGTATATTGAAGTAGTAAGGACAATGATGACAGTCGTGACAATGTTGATGATGAACTTCACCATTATAATAACCCTCTACGCAGCCATTTGTAATTTTCAACTTTTCTTTCATATCCATTATTTTAATTGTTTGCTCTAATTCCCTATGATGTGATGAGATAGGTATTAATATTTCTATTAAAATATTAAGAAACTGAGTCTCAACTAGCATGCCCATGTTCACACTACTGTCATGGAGCTAAGAACAAAAACTGGCTCATTTTGCCTGCATATTCTCCTAGGTTCATTGTGGAGGAGAAGTGAAGATAAAGTCATTGAGCCTCTTGGAACACCACATACCATGTTGCATCCATGGTCAGGACATAAACGGAAGAAGTTAGGCTGGAAGCTTGCCCTAAAACCAACAAAGAGAACTGTATTGCAACATCTTGGTTGACTTTTTTTTTTTTTTAAAGACTATTCAAACATAAAATCGTAGGGGACAAAAGTTGCTCAGAATGGAACGATTTCAGTTGAAACAATCTGGTGTTTTTACATGACTTGATGATCAGTGTGACCCAAATGGGGCACTGTGGCTGCCACAAAACACCATCAAAGTCAGAGGTGCAGCACCATCCTCCTGAAGCATCTTCTGAGTGGGTCAGGTTGCTGGGGGGAGACACGTCTCACAGAGGAATAGATTTTTTGGGGTGGATATTAACAAATACCAAAGTGTCCAGAGGCTAGTCAGAAAGGGTATTGATGGAAATGCTGAAATGACAGGATATTAAAAGGACTGAATCAAGCCTAGGAAGACATCCGGAAGCATTGTAAACGTGAAGCAATGTGACATGTGTCAATTGCAGAACAGACAAAAGTGGGAGAATGAATAATGGAGGCATATTTCTTTTCCACAAGGAAAACCCTGATCTTCCCGACATGGGATCAGGAATCATGAGAGAGAAGATATGGGAGCAGAGATTATATGGGTATCTGACCGGAAGAGTAGGGGGATCTAGCTTAGGGAGGACGTTGAAGCAAATTAACATCATATACCTATTGATCTTTAAATTGGATGAACCTGATGTTATCTTGATGCTATCTCATTTTATCAAACTACTAGAGTAGGCTCTCTCCTGCTGTTTTAGAAAAGGTAAAAATATTTTTCTTCTGCCTAATTCATGAGTCCCTCCTTGCCTATCTGCTTGAGTCCCTCTGTTTCCCAGCATCACTGGTTTCACAGTTTAGCATCATGATTTCATAACACGTCTTTCACAGGAGGTTGACAGCAGACCAGTGGATGGTTCCTGTACACGCTGGGGTCTCTCTGCCATAGCGTCAAATTCTACATCGTGTGGTAGGAAACCTGGCTATCTGGGGAAGAATGGGGTGGCTTTCAGAAGATCAAGGTCTTTAAACAACGTCCACTGGGAGGTTTCGCTGGGAATGTGGCTCAGTGAGGGTACTCGTCCTGTGGAGCCCTAGGAATGGATTCCTGCCCCAGGCTTCTCTGGGAGGTGGTTCTTGTC
>NW_011379425.1:0-642 GCF_000754665.1 Bison bison bison
ACTGCTTCTCTGGTAGCTCAGCTGGTAAAGAATCCAACTGCAATGTAGGATACCCAGGTTCCATTCCTGGGTCGGGAAAATCCACTGGAGAAGGGAGAGGCTACCCACACCAGTATTCTTGGGCTTCCCTGGTGGCTTATCTGGTAAAGAATCCACCTGCAATGTGGGAGACCTGGGTTTGATCCCTGGGTTTGGAAGATCCCTGGAGATGGGAACAGCTACCCACTCCAGTAGGCTTGGAGAATTTCATGGACTGTATAGTCCATGGGTTGTAAAGAGTTGGACACGACTAAGCAACTTTCACTTCCCCCTTTTCTGATTGAATAGAAAAGAGAGGACTCTGTTGAAAACATCAAGCATGTCTCTCAAGAATGGATTTTTTGATTCCAGGTCCAAAATAATCATATACTTGCAAATTTTCATTTGCTTAAACCATCAGTAATTATGCCTTTCTTTGCGCTATCAATTTTCACAATATTATATCCTCTTATTCAAAGATCTAGAAGAGGGGGGAGGAGCCAAGATGGCGGAGGAGTAGGACGGGGAGAACACTTTCTCCCCCACAAATTCAGCAAAAGAGCATTTAAACGTCGAGTAAATTCCACAAAACAACTTCTGAATGCCGGCAGAGGACATCAGGCA
>NW_011379426.1:0-1153 GCF_000754665.1 Bison bison bison
CTTACAAAAAGTTCAAGGATAGTCAGCAAATTTCATAAACATATCTGTGATTATTAATGAAATTAAGTCTCTTCATACTTTTGTTGATCATCTAGGTTTCTTCTTTTATAGCCTATCTGTTACTATTTCTTGGTCCAGTATATCTACAAATACATTCAAATAAATAAGATAAATAAACCCTCAGAGCCTAATATACTAGAGATGGATCCTTTATCATGTATATGAATGTCAATCTTGGTTTTCATTTTGTCTATGGTGGCTTATCTTACAGAAAGTTTCACTTTTAATGTCTGAGAGCCATTGATTTCTCTTTTACAGCTGTGCTTTTTTGGTTTTTGTCTTTAAGAGATCCCTCTTTACTCACATATTTCAAAGATTTTCTCCTAAAAGTTGTAAACAGTTGTTTTTGACATTCATCTTGTAAACTGAGGCAAGGTAGATATTTATTTTTCAAATAGAACGTCCCAGCTGTACTTATCAAAAGCTCATCCTTTACATACTTATTTGCAACCCCACCTTTACTTTTCTATTCATTCACACATTACATAATAATGTAACATTTAAAACACTTCATAAAAGAATGGGTGACTATTCACACAAAGAACAAACTAGTGGTTACCAGTGGAGAGAGGGAGGAGGGACAAAATCAGGCGAAAAGAGATACAAACTGTTGGGTGTAGGACAAGCTATAAGGATGTATTTTAAAACATGGGGAATGGAAGCAAAATTTTCTAATAACTGTAAATTGATTATGACCTTTAAAATTGTATAAAATATTTACCATCTTAAGAAAAGGCATGGGTGATTATTAAACCTCTTTTAAATTTAAATTTAAATTTAAATTTAAAATAAAAGCAAAGATCTAGGGGGAAAATGGGTGCTATTAAAAATGTATTTTAAAACATGGGGAATGGAAGCAAAATTTTCTAATAACTGTAAATTGATTATGACCTTTAAAATTGTATAAAATATTTACCATCTTAAGAAAAGGCATGGGTGATTATTAAACCTCTTTTAAATTTAAATTTAAATTTAAATTTAAAATAAAAGCAAAGATCTAGGGGGAAAATGGGTGCTATTAAAAATGTATTTTAAAACATGGGGAATGGAAGCAAAATTTTCTAATAACTGTAAATTGATTATGACCTTTAAA
>NW_011379427.1:0-636 GCF_000754665.1 Bison bison bison
CTGGTGGGCTGCCGTCTGTGGGGTCGCACAGAGTCGGACACGACTGAAGAGATTTAGCAGCAGCAGCAGCAAGCGGTACATAATTTTATCAAATTATATTAAAACCATCCCACAAAAAAAACAAAAAAAAAAAAAATAAAAAATAAAACCATCCCATACTGCACTCCAGGACAGCTGTGGTAGAAAGCATTAAAATTGGTATTCCTGACATAAACTTACCAGGGTCCATTACTTTGTTACACAAACAGCCTGACTACATTGGTTATATCTTCTATCTTTAATTAGCTTCTGTATATTCCATAACACTCTTTCATGTTAAAGACATTTACTGTATCTTTATGTTTATCAAGACCTAAAAATGATATTCTTCCTATCCTAAGGAACATAAGTCAAAGCTGACCTCATTTACTCAGGGAATAAAGATCTGAAATGCACACAGTTCATAAAATCATCTCGTCTTCTGGTTTAAGCAATGTAATTTTCAAGAGCAAAGACAGAGGCAAAACCTAGCTTGGCATTCACCAGTTGTGTTGACTTTGGGCAAACTGAGCTCATATCTTAAGGCTTTTTCATCTATTAAATGGCGATAATTAACAGGATCCACCCCCAAAGGGTTGTTAAGAGGAAGATTAAATA
>NW_011379428.1:0-1155 GCF_000754665.1 Bison bison bison
AACATCTCATCATGATGAAACTTCGGCTCCCTTCTAGGAGTATGCTTAATTCTACAAATTCTTACAGGCCTATTCCTAGCAATACACTACACATCCGACACAACAACAGCATTCTCCTCTGTCACTCATATCTGCCGAGATGTCAACTATGGCTGAATCATTTGATACATACACGCAAATGGAGCTTCAATATTCTTCATCTGCTTATATATACACGTAGGACGAGGCCTATATTATGGATCATATACGTTTCTAGAAACATGAAACATTGGAGTAATCCTCCTATTCACAGTAATAGCTACAGCATTCATAGGGTACGTACTACCATGAGGACAAATACCATTCTGAGGGGCAACAGTTATCACCAACCTCCTATCAGCAATCCCGTACATCGGCACAAACTTAGTTGAATGAATCTGAGGCGGATTTTCAGTAGACAAAGCAACCCTCACCCGATTCTTCGCTTTCCACTTTATCCTTCCATTCGTCATCACAGCACTCGCCATAGTCCACCTACTATTCCTCCATGAAACAGGGTCTAACAATCCAACAGGAATCTCATCAGATGTAGACAAAATTCCATTCCACCCCTACTACACCATTAAAGACATCCTAAGAGCCTTATTATTAATCCTAGCCCTAATACTACTAGTACTATTTGCGCCCAACCTCCTCAGAGACCCAGATAACTACACCCCAGCAAATCCACTTAACACACCCCCTCACATCAAACCCGAATGGTACTTCCTATTTGCATATGCAATTCTACGATCAATCCCCAATAAACTAGGAGGAGTCCTAGCCCTAGTCTTCTCCATCCTAATCCTTATTCTCATACCCTTACTACACACATCCAAACAATGAAGCATAATATTCCGACCACTCAGCCAATGCCTGTTCTGAATTTTAGTAGCAGACCTACTAACACTAACATGAATTGGAGGACAACCAGTTGAACATCCATACATCATCATTGGACAACTAGCATCTATCATATACTTTCTCCTCATCCTAGTGCTAATACCAACAGCTGGCACAGTTGAAAACAACCTACTAAAATGAAGACAGGTCTTTGTAGTACATCTAATACACTGGTCTTGTAAACCAGAAAAGGAGAACAACCAACCTCCCTAAGACTCAAGGAAGAAACTGTAG
>NW_011379429.1:0-960 GCF_000754665.1 Bison bison bison
ACTGATGACAATAATGATTAAAATGTTGAGCATTGAGTTGTAACCCAGAAATTGTAACAGTGTAGTAAGTAAAACTAAGTTAGTGTTAGTAAAACATAATTTCCCATGAAACATAGGAAGATTTTCTATAGTATCCTGGTAATGGTCATCATGCTACAGTTTGAGTGCTTCCATTAATGGGAAACTCAGAATTTCTCAAGGAAGTTTATCACATTGGTGGACAGAAATGATTGCTTAAATGGCTTTTGTTTTTGCCTTTTCATAACTTCTATGCATAGATCACAAGTCCAGTTTCTCTTTGACATAAATGTTCTTTTGAAGAGAACACCTTCACCTCTCTTTATCTCTATTCCCGAGTCCTTTCCCTACTAACAAAGACCAAAACAGATTAAGCTAGATATTATTGGTAGAGGCTGGAAAGAGGTAGATTATGATTCAGTATGAAAAGGAATATTCTGAGGGAGTTACTTAAAGATAAAAGAAGTCGAAACATCTCTTAAGATGATTAAATTCTAATTGAAGAATCACTTATCACAGATATTGTAGAAAGACCTTGAGTATTATAAGGGTGATTGGACCACATAATCACTAAACTTCTTGTAGCCAGAGAGGTATGGTTTTTTTTTTTACACACATTTTTTTCCATTTCTCTCAAACATTTTATCTGTAATTTCAGAGAGAGAGAGTCATAGGAATCATTCTGCTTCCATAGAGATGGCTTCTACTTTTTTCTTAAAAATACATTTATTTTCCCTCATTTATTTACTCTAACTCATATCAAGTTTCATTAATCCCATTTGAATGAGAGAAAAATATTGTATATGAGAACCTCTTAAAAATTTTTAAGGATTATACAAATTATAAAGTGCTGTGAAGCTTTAGTCATAATCCTTGCATAGCCCCAAGAGGTTTTATTTGACTATTTTAAATGAAAAATTGTCTAAATTCTACTTATGCTAC
>NW_011379430.1:0-995 GCF_000754665.1 Bison bison bison
CACGAGATGATGCCCTGGACATATACTGATGAAATTTTTGAGCCCCAAAGACAAAGAGAAAATCTTGTAAACTTCCAAATAGAAGGCATTCCCAGCAAAGGAGAGAAATAGACAGCCTTCTCAAAGCCACAATTCTGAACACTTAAGACAGAAGAATAATCATTACAAAGTAATGAGACAAGGGACAGTATTCCAAGTTAAACTTCTACAACTGACCAATAAGATCACTCTTATGTGAAGGTAAAGGAAATTTTCAGATGTGGAAAGATTACCACCTGCATTCACCTTCTGGTAAAACGACTTGAGGAAGTATATCAGCAAAAATAAGCATAAAACCATGCTAAAGGTCTCACTTTGGAAGAGTAGGATAAAAATAGTTATTATTTAACTTTGATAAAGTGATACAGAAATTTAGTTACATGATAAAGTGATACAGAAATTTAGTTACACTTGATTTAAATATGAATGCAATTACCAACATAATTTTAAGTACTGGTGGAAGATTTAACTTGTTAAACTTTTTAGAAGTAATAAGGGAATAAGAAGAAATAAACAAAAAATATAAAATAAGATGGTAGAAATCAGACCAAACATATTAGTTATCATAATGAAAGTAAATGGACTGAATTTCCCTGTAACAAAAAAATCAGATCTCAAGTCTTTTCTTCCACAACATTCACGTTGCAATGAAAAGAATGTGAGGCTTGGAATTAACCAGGTCTGGCCATTTTACTCAACAATTTTCATCAACCTAACTTCCCTGGAAAATGAGCACCACGATGAAAGAAAATACATCACTTAGAGGAAAAAACATCTGCTTCAGAGAGGAGGGGGAGGAGAAACAGGGAAGAAGGTAGGGGTGCATTCACCACTCACAACACTGCAACACGCAGGAGCCCCTGTTATTGTTCTTTAATAGCTTCAGAGAGAAAACAGCTACCATTTTTTAGCCAGCCAGAGCTAGGTTTCTGTTCTGGTTCAATAACTACCTACCT
>NW_011379431.1:0-857 GCF_000754665.1 Bison bison bison
AATCCCAGGGACGGGGGAACCTGGTGGGCTGCCATCTATGGGGTCTCACAGAGTCAGACACGACTGAAGTGACTTAGCAGCAGTAGCAGCAGCAGTATTAGATAGAGGTCTAAGGTTTTGCTGTTGTAGTTTTGGCAAATGAATTATCTGGTTATTCAAGACCATTTGTTGGAAAGACTTTTTTTTTTTTTTCTATTGAACTGCATTTTGTACCTTTGTCAAAAATCAGTTGACCATGTATGTATGGATATATTTCTGGACTTTTCCATTCCATCCCATTAGATCTATATGACTGCAGTTTCATTCTTAAAAATAGTTTTGGCTCTTCTAGATCCATTGTCTTTACATATAAATTTTTCAGTCTGCTTATTCATTTCTACAAATACTGCTGGGACTTTGGTTGGGATTGGATTGAATTATAGATTACATAAGGAAAAACTGACACCTCAGTGAGTCTTCCAGTACACAGATGTGGTATCTTCACTTACTTGGTTTCCTCTATCCCTTGTGGCTCAGCTGGTAAAGAATCCGCCTGCAATGCGGGAGACCTGGGTTCGATCCCTGGGTTGGGAAGACCCCCTGGAGAAGGGCAAGGCTACCCATTCCAGTATTCTGTCCTGGAGAATCCCATGAACTGTATAGTCCATGGGGTCCAAAGAGTCAGACATGACTAGGCGACTTTCACTTTCATCAGTATTTTATAGTTTTAGCATACAGATTTTGTACATATCTTGTTAAATTATACCTTAGTACTTTAAGTTTGAGGTACTGTTATAAATGGTACTGCTTAAAGTTTATTTTAAATTTCTAGTTCATTGGTAGTATGCAGATATATAATTGTATTCTATGACTTTACT
>NW_011379432.1:0-993 GCF_000754665.1 Bison bison bison
CAATAGGCCTTGAAATGGCACATGCTTTGCCACTCACTTTCCATTGGCTAAAACTGTCACTAGACCCAACCCAATTGCAAAGTAGACTAGCAAATTAAATATGTATGAACTACATGCCCAGGAAAAGAGAAAAAGTATACTGGTATGCATCTAACCAACTCGACCACACTTCATAAAGATCAAATGTCAGTATTTGTGGCACCAAGTAAAAAAAGATTCCAAAAGATTAAGTGAAATTTTCAGGTTTTATCCAACTGTTAGGCATTAGGCAAATACAGAAAATAGTCATTGACTAATGCTGTTAAGATTAAGGTACCTACAATATTTGGAGACACATTACTATCACATAAATAAATAAATTAAGCATACACTAAAAAGATTATTACAATTCCATGTTTCACAATTTAATAATTTTCTCCCAGTTTTAACAAATAAAAATGCAATTAAATATCCTAGAAATAGAATTACAGATGGTTCAAGTGAGAACGTATGGAGGTCAGGTAAACCTGACATGCTGAATCAGTCTTATAAATACATTTCTCTTCAGTTTTGTTTTACAAATTTTTAAGAGTGCATTTTGAGGCTCATCATGTTTTGGATTATCTGTATTCTTGGTGTGTATGCATCCATAGGCTTATAATAGAAAGTTACAGAGGACTAAAGGAGTTCAGATTATATTTTTAGTAACAAAACAGTAAAAAGATAATTGAGAATAAATGGGGACTAATTATTAGTAATATAATCTTTGTAGAAAAACAATGTTAATCAAATCTGAACAAGTCTCAAAGTTTAGAAGTGTGCGGGTATCTACTTATCCCCAGTCCCTACCCCAACCTTGGTCTACTGTGTTCAGTGAGTATTCTGCTGCCTGTAGACAACTCTACCTTTCCCCAGTAGCTCTAAAAACAATAGAGCCTAACAAATATTAGTGTGGTGCATATTTTCAGGTGGACCCAAATTAGAAAGCCAGCTGTACTAAGTATATAAATAACC
>NW_011379433.1:0-891 GCF_000754665.1 Bison bison bison
TACATAGGGACTAAATTTTAAGATGAACTTAGGCCAGGACTCCATTCATCAGTTGGCTCATGTGTGGCTCCATTCCAACAGAGGGTCCATGATGGTATTTTGTGTCTGCTGGTATCAGTGTTATCTTGGCCCCTTCTACCCAATAATCCTTGAAAACTCTGAGAATTTCCATTTCCCAGTACACAGTTATTCTGGTAAATAACTAGAGTGCCATTTAGAAAAGAACTGGGGAAATTGTTACTGAAGATCAATACAAAGCCTCAGTTTATGAGTGTCATGACATTGGCTGTCCTTCTTCAGTGGACACTGTCTCTTTTTAGCTCTGTGATCTCTTCTGATTCTCAGTACCAGCACATATCTGGAAACCGGACAAAGAATTCTGACTTTAAAAAGTGGAGGCAAATTGCTACTTATCCCTGTGTGTTAGGGCCCCTTGGAAAAATGGCTGAATCCAGAAATGCAATTGAAAAGTTTAATAAAATTAACCTGGATAGTTTGTGGTAAAAAGTAAGGAAGTGTTCAAAGAATGGCAGGGACATATCAAAAGGACAGAGAAATGTGGTTGTATAAAATGCTCATATGATGGGAAGCTGGGTAAAGGGTTCACAGTAACTCTCTTCACTATGACTCTTCTGTAGGTATGGGCTTCCCAGATGGCTTAGTGGTAAAGAATCCAACTGCCAATGCAGGAGGCCTGGGTTTGATCTCTGGGTCAGGAAGATCCCTGGGAGGAGGGCATGGGAACCCCACTCCAGTATTCTTGCCTGGAGAATCCCATGAACAGAGGAAACTGGTGGGCTATAGTCCATGGGGTTGCAAAGGGTTGGACATGAATTTGAGACTAAACAACAACAGATACTATTACAACTCTTCTGTAAGTTTGAAATCATG
>NW_011379434.1:0-754 GCF_000754665.1 Bison bison bison
GTATTACAACATCAATCAACATTTAAAGTACTTAATGATCTATGAAAGAAAATATACAATGATTCTTTTACAACAACCAAGCCAATCAAAGTTTTATTTATATTATCAAATCAAAAATGCAGCTTTGAGAAAATAAAATCACATTTGTGTTTAGAGATCTAAAAGTAATATTAAGCACTTAGGTAATAAAAGAAAACAGACTGTTAAGAAGAGCTTAAATGACAAGAATGACTTAAAGACATAACAGAACTGTCCCTTTAACCCCCTCCCCTTCCCGTCTGTGCAACACTGGCCTCTTGCCTGCCCTTTCAAAGACCAGTTGTATAAGCATAATAAGAGCTTTTTCTGTGGTTAATATTAACTTCACAAAATGAGTCCAGAATTCTATATATTTACAATGAATATTACTTTTAACTTTTTACATGAATAGGGACCTAGGCCACCTAAGCCTTGTCACTTACAATCAAAATCTAAAAATATTCTACTACTGAGGATTTAAATGGGTGCCTGAACAAATTACTAAGTAATGTAGGGACTCTGAAAATATTTAGTAACTACAATAAGTCACAGCATTTTTTTCTTTCTTATCATCTACTGGGAAAAACACAGGTAGTTGTCTAAAAGGGGAGGTGAACTTAAATATTACAGTAGCATGACATACAGTTGAGTTGTCACAGACCAAGAAGTTGGCTCAGAATACTGCCTTTTTACCTATATTAGTCTAGCCCTTCCCGAAGATATCGATTCTTTGGCT
>NW_011379435.1:0-808 GCF_000754665.1 Bison bison bison
AAGATCATGGCATCAGGTCCCATCACTTCATGGCAAATCAATGGAGAAACAATAGAAACAGTAAGACTTTATTTTCCTGGGCTCCAAAATCACTGCAAATGGTGAGTGCAACCATGAAATTAAAAGACACTTGTTCCTTAGAAGAAAAGCTATGACCAACATAGACAGCATATTAAAAATCAGAGACATTACTTTGCTAACAAAAGTTCCATCTAGTCAAAGCTATGGTTTTTCCAGTAGGCATGTATGGATGTGAGTGTTGGACCATAAAGAAGGCTGAGCACCGAAGAATTGATGCTTTTGAACTGTGGTGTTGGGGAAGACACTGGATAGTCCCTTGGACTGTAAGGAGTTCAGACCAGTAATTCTAAAGAAAATCAGTCCTGAATATTCTTCGGAAGGACTGATGCTGAAACTGAAGCTCCAATACTTTGGCCACTTGATGCAAAGTACTGACCCATTGGAACAGACCCCGAGGCTTGGACAAATTGAAGGCAGGAGAAGAAAGGGTTGACAGAGAATGACATTGTTGGATGGCATCACCAACTTGATGTACATGAGTCTGAGCAAGCTCAAGGTGTTGGTGATGGACAGGGATGCCTGGCATGCTGCAGTCCATGCAGTTGCAAAGAGTCAGATATAACTGAGTGACTGAAATGAACTGATCTGAACTGAAGTTCATAAATAAATAGTCTCTGAGTGTTTGAACAATTTCTAAAAAGAAAATAATTACAAAATACTGGTTGCTGCTGCTGCTGCTGCTAAGTCGCTTCAGTCGTGTCCGACTCTGTATGACCCCATAGAGGGC
>NW_011379436.1:0-909 GCF_000754665.1 Bison bison bison
AGGCAAGAATACTAGAGGGGGTTGCCATTTCCCTTAGGAAGTAGAAAGGCATTTATGACAATTGACGTTTCACAGATAAGGATACTGAAACTGGAAGACGGCAAGTTACCAGATCATAATCATAATGAACTTAGAAGAGGAGGCAAGATTAAGACAGAAGCCTTTTAATAGTACGCACAGTACTCTTTTTGACACAGCACTCTTCTTATTTTTCTGAAAAGTTTATGTTTCATATGTTTGTAGTTCTCTGGTGGCGTCTGAGTATTGTGTTTGCTATGCTTTACACCAATGTTTTTAAAGGAAAGAAAATAAAATTGGAATATGCTTTATTTATCAACAGCTTACAATATTCCATCACTGTCTTAAGTGCTTTACATCAGTTAACACATTTAGTCATCCCAAAATGCAATGAAGAGGATACTATCACTAAAACCCTCCCCAGATGGAGATGTTGAGACCTGGAAGGATTCAGGGCTAGGCAGAGTGCTGACCAGACTGTGTACAGACTGATCCGATCAAACAATTCATCCCCAACAGAGAGCACATTATCCCAGAGCTATCAGCTCCCTGTCCCGAGCGACCACAGGGTCCATCTCTGTGACAAACACTGATGGATTGAGGGAATCATTTGGAACCACTTTTTTTTTTTTAATTGGATTTTTAAGAAAGCATTTGTTTATTTATTTGTCAAATCACAGAGCATGTAGGATGTTAGCTCCCCAACTAGGGATCAAACCCACATTTCCTGCATTGGAAGTGGCAGGGCCTTAACCACTGGACTATAGAAGTACCCAGCTCCACTTCTAACCAAAGCACATTTCATCCTGACCCTCAGACTCATTCTGCAAAGTTCAAATGCTACTGTTCTCCAAAGGTACTGGAGAGGAAATTAATGATGCTGATCATCAT
>NW_011379437.1:0-1088 GCF_000754665.1 Bison bison bison
CCCGGCGCCACAGCCTCGGGGTGCCGGGCTTCCCCAGCGATGGAAGGGCCACCGCCTGGCCCCACGACTCTCTACGCGCTCCCGCCGAGCACATGACGCCGGTGTCCTTCAGGCCAGGCGTCCCCGACCGCCCGGGAGGACAGGGCGGGCTCCAGACGAGGCGCGGTCCCCATGGCAGTCCTCGGAGCTGGGCTGTGCTCCTGCCCCCACGGCCGTGAAGCTGGAGGGTCCCTGCCGCCCTGTGCGGGTGGCGCGCGTGGAGCCCAGGCAGGCGTGGGGCGACCCTCACCTGCTATCTGGTTACAGTTGTGACCAGTCTGCGGGAGGGAGAGCAGCGTGTGCGCCGAGAGCTGTGGCCGTGTGTTCTTATTGCGAGGTGAACGTTGAAGACCCCGAGCAGGCCAGGCCTCCACGCCTCCCACACCCACGCGGGATGTCAACTGTCCGCACAGTAATCTGGGGCCCGCGTGGCAGGGAGCGTGCACCGGAGGGCCCGGGCCGCCCTCGAGGCGCCCCCCACCCAGGGCTGTGCCGAGGAGGTTTGCCGGGCTTGCTCCTGGCTGACGATCGTGGCCTCCGAGCGTGCCACCCGGAGAGGCCTGGTCCGCCCGAGAGGGGCCTTTCACGAGGGCTGTGCTGGGAATCTGCCGGGCTTGCTCCTGGCTGACGATCGTGGTCTGCGAGCGTGCCATTTGGAGGGGCCTGGGCTGCCTTGAGAGGTGCCGCTCCCCGCCACCCCCGCCAAGGTTGTGCCCAGGAGCTTTGCCAGGCAGCCTCCTGGCTGGTGATCACGGCCTCCGAGTGTGCCACCCGGAGGGGCCCGGCCCCCGATAGGTGCCCCTCCCCAGGGTTGTGCCCAGGAGCTTGGCCGGACTTAACCCCTAGCTGCCGGTCTCAGGACTCCCGGTGTGCTTGGACCCAGCGGGCTGCGCTCCAGCCGGGCTGTCCTTGGAGCGTCCACCCGCGCTGAGAGCCCGGCTCATGCCCCGCCGCCCCGCTCTGCCCCGCAGGCCGCCAAGCTGCACGAGCACG
The DNA here is from genome assembly GCF_000754665.1 of Bison bison bison. Lineage (NCBI taxonomy): Eukaryota > Metazoa > Chordata > Mammalia > Artiodactyla > Bovidae > Bison > Bison bison. The sequence goes on from NW_011379437.1 coordinate 1,033, forward strand.
AGCACAAGGAGGAGAGCCTGCGGCTGCAGCAGCTGGAGGAGCGGCGGCGACTGCAG
>NW_011379438.1:0-933 GCF_000754665.1 Bison bison bison
ATGGCAGTGGACTCTAGTATTCTTTGCCTAGAGAATCTCATGGACAGAGAAGCCTGAGGGCTATAGTCTATAGGGTCACAAAGAGTCAGATACAACTGAAGCAACATAGAATGAATGTTTGCAAATGCTCTCTAATCCACTGAATTTTGTATAACTCTGAAAAGTTCATATAATGACTGAGCTACTAAATCCAAAAATTAAAACAATAAAAGTTTTCCAAACTTTCTTCAGAATTGATACTTCACTGGGTCTTATTATTTCTCATCAATTTTTATTTAATTTCACTATAAACACATAATCTGTGATGAAGTCATAAATGAGATATACAGAGAACAAGATGACAGAGGAGTAGGTGGATGCAGAGCACATCTCCCTCCACAGATACCTCAGGAACACACCTTCAGACACAGAAGTGCTTGCGGAACACCACCTGAGAGCAGACAGGAGTGCCTGACCACTGGAAAAGCATATATGGAAGCATGAAAAACTCAGTAGGATGAAGGAACTAGGAGGGGGAAACAGTGGGACTGGACCCGCCCTCAGTGGTTAGGGGAAATGAAGCAGGGGTCTGACCCCATATCAGGGCAATTATCTGGGTAAGAGGAGAAACATTTAAGGCTGAGAGTGAAACAACTGATCTGTGGCAGCCTAAATGGAAGGAGAATCAGACAGTCCTTGGCACAGTCATACCCCAGACAGGGACACAGGTCCCCTAGAAGGCACAGTGTCTGGGAGCTGGAGTGCAGGGATTGTGGAGCAATCCCAGGGCGAGGGCTGCTGCTGACTGCAGAGAGGCAAACCTAGGGGACATGAGGCAGCAGGTTGTGGTGGGAAATGCCTGCGGGGAAACTCAAGCACGCCATGGAAAGCAATACTGCTGAGTCATGCATCGAGGTGGAGCCAAGGGGGTTTCACAAGTGAAATCCAGGGGCA
>NW_011379439.1:0-773 GCF_000754665.1 Bison bison bison
ATAACACATGCAGAGCTCTTAGCACTGGCATATGTGACCTCCTGGGATCAGTTGATTTTGCTCTTTGTGAATGTCAGCTCTCTACCAGGGCTGGGCAGGGTGTTGGGTCTGAGACAGAACTGAGATCTAGAGCCAGTCCCCAGGGAACTAACAGAACTAATGTGCAAAAATCAAGGTTCAACCTGGGCTTACATACCTAAGTCATCAGGGTAAAAAGGAAAGAGCCATTTAATTTCTCCCTCCAAATACACTATTCATAGATTATTTTACAGAAATAGGTAGGACTGGGGAATAGAGTCATTCTGAGGAAAGGAGAGTAACTTTGGTCTTCAACCATGAGGGTCACTTCAGCCCACAGTGCTCCAGGACAAAAGCAGACTATAATCTGAGAACTTCCCCACCCAGAGGAGTGCAACTCAGGTACAACACGACCCTTCTCACAAGCTTTGGTAGTATCAAATCCATTCACTTTTCTACCCTAGTTGAGACGCACGGTGTGGAAGGAGACACAAGAGTGGCAAGAGGTTAACCTCACCCTCTGAATCAGCTAGGACTGGGCAGAGTTTGAGGGTGGGAGAGGGAAGTGGATGGAGAGCTCCTTCCTTGAGAGGTCATTCCTTCCCCTCACCCCAGCACACTGCCTTCCACTGCACTCCTGGCCTTTGCGTCCAGACTGCTCGCTGAGAACTGTATTATAAAATTAGCATTTTTTATAATATTAGTATTAGTACCAGTATCATAGTATGAGGACTTAGCACTAAGATGTATTATAA
>NW_011379440.1:0-722 GCF_000754665.1 Bison bison bison
TCCTGGCTACTGCCCCTGACCTCGGAGGTCGGTTAACTCCTCTTGGCCGCCGCCCTTCGAAGAGGGGTTATATGTATACTTATGGCTGATTCATGTTGTTGTATAGTAGAAACCGACACAACATTGTAAAGCAATTATCCCCCAATTAAAAATAAATTAAAAATAGAAAATAAATTAAAAAAATGGAATATTAGAAATTCCCTGGCAGTCCAGTGGTTAGGACTCTGCACGTTCTCTGTAGAGGGCACAGGTTCAATTCCTGGTCAGGGAGCTAAGATCTGCAAGCTGCATGATGCAGTTAAGAAAACCCCACAAAAGACAAAAAAATAGGAATGTTGTTTTGAAAAAACTTCAGATTTTGCCAAGAATTCACTATTTCTGTCTTTCTTTTTTTACTTAGTATTTAAAGTCTTTTTCTCTGCAGAAAGCATGTCTTCACTTGCTTTACTATTTTTGAGTTTAGTGAACTGTAATTTTTTAAATGAAAAATTGGAGTAAATTGTGATGTCTATTTAGGAAGGAAAACTGCCCTAGGATGTAGAGAAGTTCAAGAAAAGATGGCCAGTAGTGATCATATTTCTCCTCTGGGCTTTGACATGGACTTTACTTGAAGGTCATAAAGGAGTGTTTGGGGACGTTTTGTAGAAAGAGCCTTATCTGGAGGAGCCATCTGAAAAGGTTCAGGCTGGTTCATTTATTTTCTTATGGCCAGAGCATTTTAC
>NW_011379441.1:0-836 GCF_000754665.1 Bison bison bison
GCCCATGCACCACAACTAGGAAAAAGCCTGCACATAGCATCAAAGACCCAGTGCAGCCAAAATGAATAAGTAAAAAAAAAAATACATTTAAACTCGGGCAGATGTAAAAACTCCCATTTTCTCCATCAGAAACCTAGAGAAATTATTTTCCCAGGGTTTTGTATTTCTGTCTATCCCTCTACAAGCTCCTAAGCTGTCTTTGGCTTATATTTCAAAACTGGATTTTGAAGGTGATTTTTAGAAAACTAAATTCTTGAAGAACGTACAGTATTTTTTAGTTACGACAAAAATATGTGCAAAAATGAAATGAGATTCTTTCCTTAATTTCTTTCTGATACCTTGTTAGTATATAGGTATGCAAGAGACTTCTGTGTATTAATTCTATACTCTGTAATTTGACCAAATTCATTGATGAGCTCTAATAGTTTCCTGGTAGAATCTTTAGGATTTTCTAAGTATCATGTCATCTGTGAACAGTGACAGTTTTACTTCTTTTCCGATTTAGATTTATTTTATTTATTTTTCATCTCTAATTGCTGTTGACTAGGACTTCCAAAACTATATTAAATATAAGTGGTGAGAGTGGACATCTTGTCTTGCTCCTAATCTTAGAGGAAATGGTTTCAGTTTTTCACCATTGAGAATGATGTTTGTTATGGTTTGTCATATCTGATCTTTATTATGTTGAGATATGTTCCCCCTATGCCAACTTTCTGGAGAGTTTTTATATTAAATGGGTGTTGAATTTTGATGAAAGCTTTTTCTGCATTTCTTGAAATGATCATATGGTTTTTATTCTTCAGTTTGTTACTGTGACGTATCACATTCATTTATGC
>NW_011379442.1:0-1013 GCF_000754665.1 Bison bison bison
GATCTTCCCGACCTGGGGATCGAACCTGCCAGACACATCCACAAATAAGCATTGTTTCTGCTTAGGCCCATCTGCTTCATTCTTTCTGGAGCTATTAGTAATTGCCTTCTGCTCTTCCCCAGTAGCATATTGAACACCTTTCAATGTGGGGGGCTCGTCTTCCAGTGTCATATATTTCTGCCTTTTCATACTGTTCCTGGGATTTTCAAGGCAAGAATATTGGAGTGGTCTGCCATTGCCTCCTCCAGTGGATCGTTTTGTCAGAACTCTCCACTATGACCCGTCCATCTTGGGTGGCCTGCATGGCATAGCTCATAGCTTCACTGAGTTATGCAAGGCCCTCTTCCATGACAAGGCTGTGATCCCTTAAGGGGAATTAGTGATATAAACATGCATCATTTTTAGAAAATGTCTCCTCCAATCGATCGGAAAATAGAGATGCTAAACAAGCAGTGCTTAGATGAGTTCTAAGGCAGCTCCATGGGTCTTTGGGCACCTTTACATGTAAATGGCTCACTTGTAGAAATGATGGTGTGTGTTTGTGTGTGTGTGTGCTATTGAACCCAGGTCTCTGGCATTGCAGGCAGATTCTTTACAAGCTGAACCATGAGGGAAGCCCTAGAACCTGACAAACCTTGGTTTATCCAGTTACCAAAGAAGGGAAGAAAAGCAAATACATCTTTTTATTTTTTTAAGTTACAAATCAGAGTCTATTAACCTACCAACAATGAAGAAATTGATTTATGCATCGGATAGAAAAAGAAATCAAGGGATTTTGAGCGTTGGAAAGTCAGAGTTAATGGTGGCTGTGATAGTTAACTGTTAACTAGAATAGAATGAGTCCATGGATCCAGCATAATTAGTTGAAATAAGCCTCATTGTTCACTTTTTGGCCAATGTCTTCAGTTAGGTCCAGTAAGTGTTAGTTGCTCAGTTGTGTCTGACTCTTTGTGACCCCATGGACTCTAACCTGTCAGTCTCCTCTGTCCATGGCATTCTCCAGGCAAGAATAC
>NW_011379443.1:0-931 GCF_000754665.1 Bison bison bison
TTCTCTGGGCCCTGCTCCTGCCCTGGGAGGGGCGGCTGCAGGGTTTGTGTCCGTGTCAGTGTTCTGACCCCTCGCTGACCGCCGTCAGGCTTGGCGCTCGCACGGTCACCAGCTGGGGAGGACGAAGCCCAGGGGTGAACGTGCGCACGTCCAGAGCCGCAGGGAGGCGTGGCTGACGGCGGTCATAACCGGCCCAGCGCGGCCTGGCCGACACACGCAGAGGCGCCTTCCGGGAGACGCGGCCCCGCTGGTGTGGAGAGACCCAAGCAGGCTTCGTGCCTGGCAGCTCAGCGCGCACCGGGCTCTGTTGGTGCCAGCGGCAGAAGTGGGCCGCGCAGAACCTGCGTCCTGCTGCTCCAGGGCGTCACAGCCCAACCAAGGCCCCGCCCGTCCCCGGGGCACCCCCGCCCCAGGAGTCTCCCGCAGAGGAGAGAGACCTCGGCTTCTGCAGGCCTGGCTCTGAGCCACATTCGAAGCGACTGCCACCTAAGGGTGGCCTGGACCCACGTCCCACTGCCCGGGGATGACCAGGCCGCAGAGGTTTTCGGCCTGTAACCCAGGCTGTGTCTGTACGGGGCGTGTGACTTGTATCATAACTAGCGTGTGCGATGATTCGTTTCTCACACGCCTGTTGAGAACTGAGGGCTGATGGCACTCATGCCGTGTGGCAGAAGGGCTGCCTCCCCTCCTGATGGCCCTGGAGGAGGCATTAAGGACCCCATCAGTTTCTGGCACCCTGAGTTGCTGAAATTACTGAATTCCCAAGCAAAAGTCTTAAGGAAAAGGGTTATGTTTCAGTGCAGTTCAGTCGCTCAGTCGTGTCCAACTCTTTGCGACCCCATGAATCGCAGCACGCCAGGCGTCCCTGTCCATCACCAACTCCCAGAGTTCACCCAGACTCACGTCCATCGGGTCAGTGATGCCATCCAGC
>NW_011379444.1:0-1112 GCF_000754665.1 Bison bison bison
AAAAAATGGCTTTGGCTGTTAAATTAATGAATGTCCTGGAACTTCCCTGGTGGCTCAATTGGTAAAGAACCCGCCGGCCAACATAGGAGACACAAGAGATGCAGGTTCGATCCCTGGGTCAGGAAGATCCCCTGGAGTAGGAAATGGTAACCCACTCCATTATTATTGCCTGCAAAATCCCATGGACAGAGGAGCCTGGCAGACTACAGTTCATGGGGTCACAAAAGAGTTGGACATGACTGAACACACACACACACACACACACACACTCATCTTAAAGCTAGGGTGTCCCTTCTTTGATGCTGAATTATTTGTCTGTTTACTTACTTATTTTGGCTGTGCTACATGGCATACACAATCTTAGGTCCCTGACTAGGGATTGAACCGAGGGCCACAGCAGTGAAAGCACCTAATTCTAACCACTGGACCACCAGGGAACTCTCCAATGCTGAATAATTTATAACTGAAACATTATAGCCACAAATATGGTCTCTACACATAAATCATGTGATGAATTTCTCCTTATGGGTGGTCATAATGGAAAGGGCTATATTCTCTTTTCTTTTTAAAACTCTGCTTGATGCTTTTCATAGAACGGGGGATTGTCATGTTTTGTTTTCTAAGGATTATTCCCCAAAGGTAGCATTGCTGTTTAACTCATTAGAACCAGGAGGGGATATCTACTGTTCCCATACTTAAACTTGAAAGGACAATCTTATTAAGAAGCAAAGTCAGTCAGTTAGTGGAGCTTACAGGAAATTGGGAGGCAGAGACCTGAATCCCAGTTCTGGTTTCGTTCTAATTAGCTGTGTGACCTTGAACAAGTGTTCAATGTCTCTGAGCCTCAGATTCCTCACTCTTTGTTACGAATAGATTATATTGTAGTCCCCTTCATCTAAGCAAAGCATACTTGTCTCCAAAGTCAAAACCTGCTTAGTGACAAAATCATTTGAAAGTGAAACTGAGAGTGAAGTCGCTCAGTCGTGTCCGACTCTTTGCGACCCCATGGCCTGTAGCCTACCAGGCTTCTCGGTCCATGGGATTTTCCAGGCAAAAATACCAGAGTGGGTTACCATTTCCTTCTCCAGGAGATCTTTCTGACCCAGGGATTG
>NW_011379445.1:0-963 GCF_000754665.1 Bison bison bison
CAGATCAAAGACCTCAAGCAGCTCAGCGATGTGGGCGATGTGCATGAGGTCTCGCTCGTTCTCGTCCAGCTCCCCCGTGTACAGGTACTTGAGAACAGCCCGGAACGGCCCTGGCTGGATGGAGTTGTCCATTTTCACCACCACCATCAGCCGGGATTTATAAGTCAGTGGGTCTTCTGTCATCTCTTCCTGGATGCTCACAAAAGCTCGGCTCCAGGAAGACAGCACTCGACCCCGCCCAGGCAGGTACCCTGTCCCATTGCCCCGTAAGATCCCGTCGCTGGTGGATGCCTGGAGCCCAGCGTGCCCAGAGCCCCCACCCTCCTCCACACTCTCACACACGTCAAAGCTGGCTGCCTGGAGCAGGAAGTCCCGGCCATGGTGGTGGTGGTGATGGTGGTGGTGTTGATCAGGGTGACCCCGGTGGTCCTCTGAGCGGGGACCCCCTGACCCGGAGGGTCCCCCCAGCTCCCCCTTGCTCAGGTCCATGAGGAACCGGTCGTAGAACTTGGAGGAGGATGTGGAGAGGTAGATATTGTGCGCGGAGATGCGCACCCGCTCCCGAAGCACAAGGATGACGTCTGCACACAGTGGGTCCTCCAGGAGGTGGGCAGGGCACTCCTCGCTGCTGGAGGGGGGGTCGGGCACCACAATGAGCGGGGGCGGCGGCTTGGGGGGCAGGAAAGGCGCCTGCAGCAGGGGCTGCTGCACATTGCGGAGGTGGGACTTCCAGAACTGCAGGTGCCAGCGGGAGATAAGCGCTGCCCGGATGGCGTTGTCGAACACATCCTTGATACCGAACTGCGCCACCACGCTCGTCTCGTAGTAGGGGATACCCATCTCTTTGGCCACCTCTTGGCCCTTCTCCAGGGGAAGGATCTCATTGGGCTTGATGGCCTGGCACGTTCAAGAAGGGAAGCCAAATTCATGTCGGTGGTGGAGGGGTGGGGGGCAGGGAGATGC
>NW_011379446.1:0-1039 GCF_000754665.1 Bison bison bison
AGAGACACCCCCTTCCCTGAACCAGACCCGAATCCAAACTGCAACTTCTGAACCTGGGCTTTGAGAGGGGTCTTAGTGGGGAGGGGCTGCACAACTTTTGGGGCCTTGTTTTTGACAGAATCCTAAGTAAGACCTTTTAGAAAAGGAAGAAGTGTGACAAGGTAATAAATGTTTTAACCTGTCTTTGTTTCATCTTTCTTTGTGGCAGCAGTTATGAGAGACACTGAAAAAAGTCTTACATTTTCCTTTCTTTCCCCTCCTCAACTTATTATTTTGAAATTTTTCAAACCTATGAAAAGTTGGAAGAACAGTTTAATACACCCTTTGTCTAGATTCACCAATTATTATTTTGCTTTTGTTACCTGTGTGTGTGTATAGCCTTTTTCGCTGAACCATTTGAAACTAAATTACAGACATCATGATAATTCTCCCTTAAACACCCTAGCATACATCTTCCAAGAATAAGAACATTTTCTTACAAAACTACAATGCTGTTATCACTCCTAAGGAAATTTACATTTATTCAATAATACCTTCTAATTTATAGTCTTTATTTCAATTTCCCCATTGACTCTATAGTGATAGAAACCACATCATTGGTTGCCTGGGGTGAGGAGAATGTTGAAAGCAAAATGGCACAAGGGAACTTTGGGGGGTGATGGAAATATGAGATTCTTGATTGGGAGTGGTGGTTACATGGGTGTAAAATTGTCAGAACTCATAGAACTGTACATTTTAAATGGGTGTCTTTTGTTTTATCTAAATTATACCTCAATGAGATTGAATTTAAAAATTTTTCCCAGTAGTCACAAAAGTGTTTATTAACTATTTTTTCCCTGATCTAGAGAACTATCAAGGTTCAGGCATTGCATTTCATTGTCTTGTCTCTTCAAACTTCTCTAATCTAGAATATTCCCTCCTGCTTTTGTTTTTTTATGGCAGTGATTAAGAAATAGACATAAAGCCAGACCACTTGTTTTGCAGAATGTCCCACATTCTGGGTTTATCCATTTCCTCATGATGGGATCTGGTTCTACAT
>NW_011379447.1:0-789 GCF_000754665.1 Bison bison bison
GAAGCTGAAGCTTCAATACTTTGGACCACTGATGTGAACTGACTCATTGCAAAAGACCCTGATACTAGGAAAGATTGAATGCAAAAGGAGAAGAAGGTGGCAGAGGATGAGATGGTTAGATAGCATCACTGACTCAATGGACATGAATTTGAGCAAACTCAGGGAGATATTGGAAGACAGAGGAGCCTGGCATGCCATAGTCCAGAAGTCTGCAAAAAGTCAAACATGACTTGGCAACTGAACAACAGTTTTTAAGCACTCACTTACAATATAGGACTAGGTTATAAGGCTTAAGCTGGAACCCCAAGTTTGTGAGAACTCATGGCACTTTTCTCTCATTTATTGTTTCCTTTTTCTTTTCATCATAACCTCTAGTGGGTTTTTATTCTGCTTATGCCTACTTTCAGATGTGTTTACACACTTAATTTAAATAAACTTTGGTCTAATTTTTAATTTATTGGTATCTTCTGAGTAATCATTTCATATACATTAAAACTTTTTAATTTGAAATTGTTTTTTAATTCATGCAAAAATTCGTCTAGTAAAATAATACCATATTTGAGACAGAGGAAGCAGACACTCTTCCCAAGGACTTCAGTGTATAGTGACTAATCCAACATTTTATTTTTTTCATTATTGGAGAGACTCAACAGGAGCTGAAAACTAAATCAAGTATCTTGAGTAACTCCAAGGTTCTTTGGATAGCTTTAAACACATCCCTCTCTCTGAAGATGTACAATCATGTTCAGAACATCTGCCCTTTGGGGCTCTACCTAACTTTGCTCTCTT
>NW_011379448.1:0-779 GCF_000754665.1 Bison bison bison
GTGAGCTTGCCTCTCCTTTCTCTCTGTCTCCTTGCAGGCAGCCCTGCAGAATGGGACTGATATATTCAGGGACACCCTGGATTCCTAGGTGAGAGGGGCAGATTCTAGCAAAGAGACGAAGGCAGTGAGAGGAGCAGTGACTTGCCCAAGGTCACAAAGCAAGTCAGTGACAGACTTGCAGCAGACTGATCTGAGACCAGACTTCTTAACTCTGCTTTCCAAGAGGTAGCTGGGAAAGAGGGGAACCTACAGGGGCAGAGGTGTGCCCCAGTGCTTCAGAAAGTCAGGAGCCAGTGCAGCTGGTGAGAACAACACCCCCAAGCCTGCCCACAGATTATGACAACAGGGTTTCAATTCAGGAGCCTGAGCCTGGCCAAGAACCAGGCAGGGCTCCACTGAGGGAAGAAGATAGAAGATCCCTCTCTTTCCTATTGCAGTGTTCCCTCCATGTTCCTCTGCCTACATTTTCCTGTCTCCTCCTATGTTTCCCCTTAGTGTCCCCCATGGCTCCACGTGTTGCTCCCTGTAAGTGGCTAACGGACCTCCAGCTCAAGTCATACCACTTATCTGCATAAGAACCTGCCATGAACTCCCCATTGCCCATGGGGAAAATAGAAGCTTCCCAGCTAGTTCTCTATGGCCCCTCACGACCATGCTGAACTCTCTGGCTTCCCTTGGCTTAGTTTAGTCTCCCGAATACTTCTGAGCCCTGCTCTGATCCTAGTAGACTAGGTGCTGGAGAAGGTGAAAATTCTATCTCTGCCTTCAGGGAGCTCCCA
>NW_011379449.1:0-720 GCF_000754665.1 Bison bison bison
TTCTCCAAAGACACACAAATCTTCAGCAAGTTAAAGATGTTCAGCCTCAGTAATCACTAAAGAAGTCAAGGACCAAGCTCCCATGTTAGGATGGCACACTACATCAATTTCTGTGTGTGTGTGTGTTTCCCACAGTTCATGATTTTATATATCTAAGAAATATAGTGGTGGGGAGAGTAATATAGGGGTGGGGGAGAAAAAAGTGTTATTATGGGAATATAGGAGATTAGGTGAAATCATGTATGAACCTTTTGAAAGTTGTAGAGCACCTTAGAATTTAAAAATATTTCTATAAAAATATTAAAATTTTAAACACTCTTAAGTACGATATTTCTTTTTTTTTAATTTTAAGTTTGGTTTTGTCGAGACTTAGTTGCTACATGTTGGATTTTCACTATATTTTGCCAGAACACTTGCTGTGGTACGCAGACTCCAGTTTTGTTGTATGGCCTCCAGAGTGTGCAAGCCTCAGTAGTTGTGGGGCGTAGAGCCAGTTGCTTCATGGCATGTAGGATTCTGGTTCCTGAGTCCCCTGAATTTCAAGGTGAACTCTCAACCACTGGGCCACCAGGGAAGTTCCCTGGTTTTCATCTTGAGGTGTTTAAAGTTTCTGAAATTACATAGTGTAATGGCTATTTTTGAATATAATAAAAGCCTCTGATTTGTAAGCTCTAAATGGATGAATTGCATGTTAATATGAATTTTATCTCAATAGAGCTG
>NW_011379450.1:0-693 GCF_000754665.1 Bison bison bison
TAAGTTTGAGTCTCACATTTCACTGTCCTTGATCATATTATCCTCATGTTCTTAATTACACCACCACAATATTCCATAATTTTTTCTGGCAAGAATGTTGGTCTACTATGAAAAATCTGGAAGGCCTGATACAAGACCAAGGATTGATACAGTTTAGCAGAGAGGAAGTCCTACTGTATATTCAGTCATGATTCCATTTCCTATCTTAAAAGTTTTTGCACAAATGGCTGGGGAGAGGTAAGACAACACTGCCTCATGGGTTAAGTGGTCTTTGTAACTTTTGGTTCCAATTCATAGAAAGTTATGTTTGTTTTGTTGAAAAAAAAAAAGAAAGAAAACAAGCAATCTATTGGCTTCAGATGATTGTCCCCTTGTCTTCCTGACATTGTGCCTTCTCTATGTACAAATGGGTTATTTTTTCCTTTTGTTTTATAAAATGGTGAACTGTCAAAAGGAAAGGCCCAGTAGTCCATTACACTTTGTACCTGGTCAGGTTTCACTAGTTTCTTTGGCATTGATCTTCAACTCTCAGTGATCATCTTCAATGTCCAGGGAGCCGTACATCAGATTGTCTCATGTTCTTATTGTTGTAACCGAAGTCTGAAATCTTCATGTTATATTCAATTTCTCCCATTACTTTTTCTTCAGTTGTCCTCTCCTTACAATGTATGCACATGCTTCCTTCTGTCAAGG
>NW_011379451.1:0-932 GCF_000754665.1 Bison bison bison
TATATATATATATATATAAAATGCATAAATGCATTACAACAGCAACACAACACATTTTTAAGGACTTTAATTTTCTCATTAAAAGTCAGAATCTTGAGACTAATATATCATCATAAAGTGACACTGAGGTCACCAAAGATTTTGAAGACACCTGATGATATATAGCTAAAGACTCAAGGAATTGACTCAAGCTATTCTACCATATAAAGCTGAACTGAAAAAGTCATGAGATGGTACAGATACTGAACAGGATCTTCCCAGAGAATTAGTAGCCTCCTGAGTGACAATGGCATCTTGACTTACATGTCTATATTTATTTAAAGATATTTGATGAATCCTTTTCTAATCTTATGGAAAAGTTCCTAAATGCTGATTATCTTTTAAAAATAGTTTGCAGGGTAATCATTTACATATCACATTGTATTCAAGAAGAATTAGCATTTTTTCTCTCACCTTAATTAAAATCTCAGAACATTGCACAATTACAGGTTTCCTGAAATGAGTTATTTTTAAGAATAGAAATATTCTTGAATATTTATAATATTGAGGTTGCAGAGACACACCAAGAATAATATTGTCAATCTTCCTACCATCAGAAAATACCTAAGTCATCATAATCAATGCTGTAAACACTGGTGGTTAAAATAATGTCAGAAAATAAGATCTATTTAGGCTGTCTTAACTTTTTGCTACTTTCAATTTCTTACACATTGCTAATCAAGTTAACACACTCCAAATGATATCCCAAATTTCTTAAGTGGACAAACAAAAGCCTAACTGTAAATGGTAGAAGGTAGCTGAGTTCCACAGAAAGTTGGGAGTGGTAGATGGGATTTTTATTATTATGTCAAATATTAAGTGGCATCCAACTTCTCCATTGCTGTTGCTGTTCAGTCACTCAGTCATATCAGACTTTTTGTGACCCCATGGAC
>NW_011379452.1:0-1054 GCF_000754665.1 Bison bison bison
GTCACACTTCTTGTGAGCAGGTGAACATGAACCACAGCACTTGTCACACTTCTTGTGAGCAGGTGAACATGAACCACAGCACTTGTCACACTTCTTGTGAGCAGGTGAACATGAACCACAGCACTTGTCACACTTCTTGTGAGCAGGTGAACATGAACCACAGCACTTGTCACACTTCTTGTGAGCAGGTGAACATGAACCACAGCACTTGTCACACTTCTTGTGAGCAGGTGAACATGAACCACAGCACTTGTCACACTTCTTGTGAGCAGGTGAACATGAACCACAGCACTTGTCACACTTCTTGTGAGCAGGTGAACATGAACCACAGCACTTGTCACACTTCTTGTGAGCAGGTGAACATGAACCACAGCACTTGTCACACTTCTTGTGAGCAGGTGAACATGAACCACAGCACTTGTCACACTTCTTGTGAGCAGGTGAACATGAACCACAGCACTTGTCACACTTCTTGTGAGCAGGTGAACACACGTTGGAGGGTGAGGGAAGTGAGCGGTAGCAAGGCACGGAGTACTCAGGGTCCAGAGGTAGGCCAGCCAGAAGAGGGTTGCTGTGAGTGGGGGGACAGAGGGCTGCACTGAGACCAGCTCCTGGGTCCTGACAACCCCAGGCCCTTCCTGACACCCCAGAGTGGCCGCAGCCCTCAACACAGGCTTCTTAGTTATGGTAGGAGCCAAAGCTGGGTGAAAAATGATCCTAGCCCCAGGGGTTGGACTGGACAGTGAGAAGAACCCAGAAGTTCCCACAGAGGGAACTGAGGTCTGAGATAAGCCTAAAAGAAAAAAAAAAAGATCTTAACACTGGCCCTAAAGGAAGGACATCCTTGGCAGGAAACAGCATGTGCCAAAGCTTAGAGGTCTGTCTGTGCTCCCAGTGCAAGGAGTCCAGGTTCAATCTCTGGTTAGGGGGCCTGGATTTGATCCCTGGTCAGAAAACTAGATCCCACAAGCCCACAACTAAAGATCCCAAATGATGCAACTAAGATCCAGTGCAGTTAAGTAAATATATATATATATATATTTTTTTTTTTTTT
>NW_011379453.1:0-1008 GCF_000754665.1 Bison bison bison
TCTTAGAGATTTGCAATCAAACCAGAATACTAAAGGCTAAAGAAAGCTGTTTAACTTTCTCTGGTGTAGATTTTTTGAAATCAGTTTGCTCCCCCACCCCAATCTTTTCTCCCAAAGAACACACACTTATATACAAAGAGACTTTAAATCATCTGCTCTGATCCCCAGAGTGCCAGACTGAGTCTCCTATGAGATCTATGTGGTCTGACCTGTTTGTGACAGCTACAGGCCTCTCTACTTTCCAGAGGACTTGAGATTGGTTGGTTTTCAAGGGCTGTTAACCTGCTAGGGCAGTGTTACCCTCTGCCCCAGTATTCCTATTAATGTTACCCATTTTTAAATGGACGTTCTGGTACAGCAGGAAGGTTTCTGTGCTATTGATGTATTAGCAGCATGACCGTTGCAGCCATGAACTTGAAGCCTTATGATCAGCTCTCAGGTAGCCACCAGTGGAGGGTCAGTTTGGTGCCTCCCTAGCTGTCTTTCTGCATCCCATGTTCTATGATGTTGTGGGCCAAGTCAAGAGAGGAGTATAATTAGATGCAGAGTACAATTAAAATCAAACATACATGAGTGGAAAGTGTGTGAGAAAGAGACTGTGTCTCATCATATGACTGTCTTTATTACATCCAGAGCCACGTGGATTATAATCATCTGGTTTGAATTGTCCATCTTTTCATTGCTAAGCATGAAGAGTTTGCTATATTACCATTATGAAGATGAGAATACACAGTTCAGGTACCCACTGGGGAGAGACGTCCCTGACACTGTTCACTACATGGGAAAGAGGGCTGGGTCACCTGACCTGGGTCACATTTTGGAACTTCACAGGCATTTGATCTAAGACACCACCACTGACAATACACAAGAACAAGTCCCTGCTATCCTTTCCTCCAGGAAGACCCCAGGACTTCAAGTTAGAAATCAGTCAATATTCGGTGCACCAGTGCTGAACCTTTTGGTTAGCATGGAGATATAATCAGACTCTCCACTCTGACAGCAGCTCAG
>NW_011379454.1:0-1081 GCF_000754665.1 Bison bison bison
TGAACATAGGTTAAATGATCAGCAAACAAGGTGAATGTGATTCTAGTAGCATTTACCTTTCCATCCTCTACATTATACAGGATCACATTTTCAGATCTGAAAAACTGGGCTCAAAATCTAGGGATGTGTGACAGGTCTGTGGCTTCCAGGGACTACACAATACCTTGGAATAATATCACCTGGAGCCACACACCCATTCAACTTCCAGGCCACCAGGAATGGTGATGCACTTAAGTATTATTCTACCCAGGAAGGCTGTGTTCACACTTCTTTAAGTGAGGACGACACCCAATGTTGAGTCGAGGAAATAAAAAGTTGACCCATGGACCAGCAACATGGTTTGCACCTATCTCAGGGTCTCTTTCCGAGTTATATGTTTATCTGTTAAGGATGAGGTACCATGGGTAAAAACTGATTCCCTTTAGTTTTTCTCTCTCTCTCTTTTTTTCTAAATCATAGCTACTCATGCTATTGGGAATATTTCAGTATTCAACAGCTTCTCAAAATGTAAGGAACCATGTGGCTCCCCAGACCTCATGACATCATGGCATGCACACAAGGGACACAGCACCTCCACCACTAGAAATCAGAGACTAATGAAATTACACTGAAGATTCCTGAGACCGGGGGAACACCATTGTCTTCATGGCTTTTCCATAGCAGAAACAAACACACCTGGATCTCCACCATTATGCTGCATACAGTCGTCAGCATGGTGTGTCCTCTTGAGCATTTTCGACAGAAACATGCACTGGTGCCATGAAACAGAATGGAGCAGCTCCTGTTTTACAAGGAACTCTACCCAGAAGGGCTTTCTGTGGAGGATCTACCCAAGCCCCTACTCTCTCTGAGGAGCAGCTACAACCTCTGTCCCCATCATGCCCATGACTGCAATCAGGATATTTTCAGCTTCTGGACATAACAACGAGCTGATTTTCATTCTCATCCCTCCCTGAGTGACTGTCCACTCTTCACAACCCTATGCTCGTTTGAGATATATGGAAGTGATGAGTGAGAAAAGACGTATCTTTAATTTCTCTCTTCTCCAAATATGTACTTCTTTCCCTCTGTATGGTGTCTG
>NW_011379455.1:0-784 GCF_000754665.1 Bison bison bison
GGCTCCTCTGCCCTTGGGATTATCCATGCATGAATACTGGAGTGGGTTGCCATTTCCTTCTCCAGGGAATCTTCCAGACCCTGGCATCGAACCCACGTCTTATGCATGGGCAGGTGGATTCTTAACCATTGAGCCACTAAGGAAACCTACTACTCCTTGAAATGCTCTTTATTTGGCAGGGCAGAGAGTTATAGCAGGAAAAGATAGTTAAAAAAAAAAATCTTTGACACAACTTCATACTATAAACATCCATAAACAGAATTATTAACTTCTTTTCCAACAGCCATATTTGTTATTTATTAGATGGGTTATATTAGCCTCAATTTTTAGGTATAAAAATTGAAGCTCAGAGTACCTAAGATACTGTGGTAAGTTTACAAAGACAGGACGTTACAAAAGCAGGTGGAGACTCTATGCCTTCCTTACCCTGTTCTGTTCAATATCCTTATGGTTTAAAAAATTTGCCTGTTTTAATAGCAATTGAAATATAGTAGAGTCTATCACTGGTACTTGTTTAGGCAGCTATGCATAGGTTTGGGTTCCACATCTGCCACTTGCTATCCGGATGATTTTGGAGGAGTTACTTCTCTAATCTTCAATTACTTAATCTGGGAAACAAATGGAATATTTGCCATTTACAATATTTAGGCATTGATTAAAACAACACATATAAAGCACTTCCCAGGGGCTTCCCAGGAAGCTCAGATGGTAAAGAGTCTGGATCCAGTGTGGGAGACCCAGGCTCAATCCCTGGGTCCGGAGGATCCCTTGGAAAAGGTAATGG
>NW_011379456.1:0-961 GCF_000754665.1 Bison bison bison
AGCAGAACAGGATCACATAGGTTAGATTGTTGCAATGAACCCAAAGGCACAGGGTCTTCTGTTGTCTGGAGACAGAGCACTGAAACCAATGTGGTTTATGTGAAGTGGGTTATTCAGTAGACCTAGAAAAATCTCTCTTTTTAGGCCAGTACTGCCCAGCAGAAATATGATGGGAGCCACAAACATAATTCACATTCATTTAGTTTCAATTTTCTAGTAGCCACATTTTTAAAACGTGAGAAGAAACAGGTGAGATTGCTTTTCATAACACTTGATTGAACTCAATGTATGCCAGATATCATTTCAACATGGAATCTGTTTAAAATTATTAATTCTAAACTTAATACTATTTTCATACCAAGTCTGAAATCCAATGTGTATTTTATACTTATAGCACAGCTCAGTTCAGACTAGGCATGTTGCCCATGCTCAGCTTGGCTAGGGGCTACCGTGTTCATGCAGTTTTCGATTTGCCATTATAGTTCATCTCCTCCTCCCATACTGTGTGTTCTTCTGGATCAGTGGCTCTTGGAGGACTGTGAGCAGCCCAGTGACTTGCTCAAGGTCGTTCAAACTTTAAGTGGCAGAATCACTTTCTGAGGTCTTTCCACTAGAGAGTCTCCTCCTTGCATCCATCTGGTATGCGTCTCTCCATTTCATTGTTTTTCTACAGAGGCACATTTATGGATTATTAGTGCATTAATAATGATGATCCATCAAAAGCTATTTTCTAAAACCCTTAAAATAATGACCCTTTGCTCTAACACTTAGCAACTTTTCTAGAATTAGCAAGCATTTTACAGTTAGAGCACAAAGTCTTATAGTAGGAAAAAAATTAACTGCTCCTGCATACAGACAGCTTGTCTTCGTTTCTGTTCCTGCCCTTCACTAGCTGAGCGACAGTGTGAACATTGGGCAGTCAGCCCTTCTGGGTCTCAGTGTCTTCATCTGTAAAATGGGA
>NW_011379457.1:0-841 GCF_000754665.1 Bison bison bison
AAAAAATTATGAACTTTCCATGAATGTTATCATCTACATATAGCATCAGACTTTCAGGGTAAGAAGATACTAGCATCATATTGAATTCAGAAAAATTAATGCTATGATTTTAAAGCTTCTGTAGATTGTTGTAAAAGAAGATTCTAGTAATGCTTCCATTTGCTATTACAGGTCAGTACCATGCCCACAGCATAGCTTAGCCAGAGGTTTATCCAAAGTGGTGTACTAAGTTGAGTAGTTCCCTGCTCACCACTAAATTCATATCTTTCCAGGACTTTAGAATTTACTTTATTTCAAAATAGGATTGTTGACGATATAATTATCTAAGATGAGGTCACCCTGGATTAGGATGGGCCCTTTATCCAATATGATTAGTGTCCTTATAAAAAGAGGGGGGAGAGATATAAAGACAGATATACACAGAGGGAAGGACACTGGGTGACAAGGGAGGCATCGATTTGAGTGATGACTCTACAAACTAGGAAGCATCAAAGATTGCCAACAGCAGTGTAGGCAGAGAATTTCCCTAGAACCTTTAAGAAAAGATTTTCTTGCTGATATCTTGATGTCAGACTTCCACCTTCTAGAACTTTGAGAGAATAAATCCTGTTGTTTGAGATCATGCATTTTCTGGTAATTTATTACATCAGTCCCAGGAAACTATTAATAATACAGATGAGGAGGAGTGGGGTCTGCATAATATTATAGTGATGTTGTCATTGTTGCCTGGGCTTTTCAGGTGTGTGTTCTTCTCTACAGACCTTGATTGTTTAGCTTGTGGTCATGGACTGTGTTTTCTTTCAGAGCCATATGGGTGTGTGTGTGTGTGTGTGTGTGTGTG
>NW_011379458.1:0-999 GCF_000754665.1 Bison bison bison
TTTTAGTTCCTCTTCACTTTCTGCCATAAGGCTGGTGTCATCTACATATCTGAGGTTATTGATATTTCTCCCCGCAATCTTGATTCCAGCTTGTACTTCTTCCAGCCCAACGTTTCTCATGATGTACTCTGCATATAAGTTAAATAGGCAGGGTGACAATATACAGATTTGACATACTCCTTTTCCTATTTGGAACCAGTCTGTTTTTCCATGTCCAGTTGTAACTGTTGCTTTCTGACCTACATATAGGTTTCTCAAGAGGCAGGTCAGGTGATCTGGCAGTCCCATCTCTTTCAGAATCTTAAACAGTTTATTGTGATCCACACAGTGAAAGGCTTTGGCATAGTCAATAAAGCAGAAATAGATGTTTTTCTGGAACTCTCTTGCTTTTTCCATGATCCGGCGGATGTTGGCCACCTACTGGGCAGTTGAATGTCTGCATATAATTTTATAGTCAGACCTTCATATATGCAGTCCTGCATCCACGAATTCAAGCCAACCACAGATCATGTAGTACTACACTATATATTTATTGGAAAAAATCCACATACAGATGAACTCACACAGTTAACTTTTGTTTTTCAAGTGAAAACTGTAGTCTTTTGTTGTTGTTGTTAGGGCCTTCAACTGATGAATGAGGCCTGCCCATCCTATGGAGAATCACTTGCTTTACTCAAAATCTAGGAAATCAAATGTTAATATTGACATCAACATCTGACTGGTGTTTGACCAAATATCTGAGTCCCTGGCCTATCTCACCATTTAAACTAATCATCACAATCTTTCTATAGGTTGTTTTTGCTTGGTTTGTTTTTGTTTGTTTTTAATTAGTTCACAAAATGTGAGCATAGAAATTGGGTATATAGCTCTAGGACTTAGACAACTACTTACTATTTCTTACCTATATATTAAATATATTCAATAACTTATTTTGTAAAGTTTAGCTGTTTATACCTCCAAACATAACTAACCAGATAAAGGACAGGGCACTCATTTTAA
>NW_011379459.1:0-838 GCF_000754665.1 Bison bison bison
TCACGTAAGTCTCTCTTCAGCACCTCGGACAGGTCCCAGACTCAGCTGTTCTTAAACTTTCATGAGTTAATCTATGTAGTGTCAAAGGACCAGCTGTAAAGGCCACCATGTCAAAGTTTCCTACTGCATTTTGGTAAGCGCAAAGAAGTGTTACAGACAGATTTCCTACAAGTTGAGTCAGGTTCCTGATAAAGAAAGCTACCACAGATTGACACACAAAGATAGTGTCTCTAAGTCCTACAACTACAGCAAACTGTCTCTGGGCACTGGGCTTAAAAACAGGACTGCATTAAGCTACGATGAATAACACTTGAAGATTAATGTCATGTCTTTTATTGTTTAGGTACATTAAATTCCAAAGCACTAAAAAAAAGATATATATACTTATGCCTAGGACTTCAGGAGCCAATACAGAGGTAAACTTTTGTTAGCTCACTTTTGACCCATTTACTTTTGCCTGAAAGCAAGAAGACAAACATGAGACATTAATTTTACCAGATTGTATATACAATTCATAGAATGAATTAACTAAACTCATGGCAACAGTGTCTATAAATTCAGGGGCACCATGCCCCATACTGTAATCCCAGGTACATGACACCTTTGTTCAGGGAATATATACCACTGTGTCCCTGAGTGTACTTGCAAAACCAAATCCAGTGCATTTTATTTGCAAGATTATACAGATCTAGCTAAACATCTTAAGGCAACGAGTATGTAATACCTATTAAACAAGCAATGTTTTGTTGAATTGACTTGTTAAAATATGGTAAATGTAATACTGATTTCTATTTAGAGGTAGCTTTTGTCTTAAAAATAGAAAAAAAGCAAGCAGCAC
>NW_011379460.1:0-559 GCF_000754665.1 Bison bison bison
GCTGGACCAAAGACTATCCATGTTAGACTTTGACCAGTGTGGCCAGGGTGCTGGCAGAGTCCTCTCTCTCATTGAGATCGCTGAGGCTCAGAGGGGCTAAATGTGGCACCAAGGGTGCTCCTGGAGGCCGGTAGTTTCAGGACGGAGCCAGGTCTCCTGACTCCCCCCATGTGTCCCACCACAGCACCACGCCCTGTGGATGTGCAGGTGGTGGGTAATGAGGGTGCTGGCCACCCCTGGGAATATCATGATGGGGGGACCTGCTCCCTCAGCCGGGCAGTTGGGGTGTACTGTGGGAGGGGCATAGCAGAGGCACTCTCCAGGGCCCTGTCCCTGAGGCTGAGGTTTTCTGGGGTGTGGCTCCACCCCTCTTTGGACCTTCTCTTCCCTTCCTCTGTTAGATCCAAAAGATGGTCCGGTCTTATATTCCCAAAACCACCAAGGCATGCCCCTGCCCATGCCACCGCTTTGGGGGCCACCTCCCGATGCCTAGGGATCAGGCCGTGATGCCCTACTGGGTGCCTCAGGTCCTGAGGTCTCACAGATCGGAAGAGCACAC
>NW_011379461.1:0-737 GCF_000754665.1 Bison bison bison
CATATTCCTGTTCTGTGAGTAGGAGTAGACCACACTCAAGTGCCTAAGAGGTGGCTAAGCCCACAGGATGAGATGAGCACCAAGCTGGCAACAAGTGCACAAGGGAAGATAGGAAAAGAAACTGCCCGTTTTACAATTTTCTCAAAAGTTATCCCTTGGAAAACACATGGGTTGAAATTGCTCTGGCTGAATCTATGAATGATTCACATTAAAAAAGGGAAGGGATGCCCCCCGGGGCAGCGGGGTGGGACAAGAAAAAAGAACAAACCATCTTCCACTGACATGGAGCCATATGTTTGGTAGTGAGAGTTCAGCAAACCTGCTGTCTGGATGCTCTTTGCCACCTATGAAGTTTGAGGCTTAGGAATATAGTTTAAACTCACCAATCCCCAGTTTTTACCCCCCTAAAATGAAATAATAATTCCTAGCTCAGAAGTGTGTCTAGTGATAATCAAAACAGACTAGGAAGAAAGTGTTTTGTAGAATTAAAGGTCAAACAATTGCTCTTTGAAGAGCGACTGGAATGATCCATTTTCATTGAAAACCCAGTTTGCAATGAGCTGAAGGACTTCAGGCAGGTGACTCTTGCTCTTGGAACCTTTGTTTTCTGATCTGTCAAATGGGAATAAAACAGTATCTCTTTGAGCCAGTTGTTTCTGTTTCTCCCTCACAATCACTCTCTGCGCTTGCCCATCTTGCTGTCACTCCTGGGAATGACCTCTGTGGAGCAGATCGGC
>NW_011379462.1:0-559 GCF_000754665.1 Bison bison bison
AATTATGACATGTGGAATTCATCAATTAACACATTATAGGGAAGTTATTTAACAGTGCTTTTGGGGGTGTCGAACTCTTCAACTTCTTTGCTGAATAAATCTCTTCTTAGGTGATCTGATCTGCTTGAGGTCAGAAGGCCTCAAAATTTCATTTTTCTGAAAGCATGAAACGCTTGTGTTGCTTGAAATTCTGGCTCACGTTCTCTCAAACAGCCCTCTGCGGCCCTCAGCAGTGCCCCGTGGTCACCTCCCGTCTGTACCTCAGTCCCCAGGTTCTGACCCACGGTGCCATTCTCTGAGAGACACCAGTGACTGACTGTCAACGTGAATGGCCTCTCCTTTGCTTCTCTCTAATCACCGACGTGATGGACATGAGTTTGAGTGAGCTCCGGGAGCTGGTGATGGACAGGGAAGCCTGGCGTGCTGCAGTCCATGGGGTCGCAGAGTCGGACACCACTGAGTGACTGAACTGAAGATTAGCAGCATTTATTGACTACAGTTCCACTTCTTGGCTTTGTAATGCTGTGTTCCTCTCCATCTCCTGCTTCCCAAATCCCAG
>NW_011379463.1:0-854 GCF_000754665.1 Bison bison bison
TAGTAACACACTGATAGGTAGCTTTTTGACATTGTTAAGTTTACCGTAAGTTTCTCAGATTAGCATACTGTGGAGATCTAATAACCTGCTTCTGGTGAAACAATTAATTGAAGAAGAGTAGTAATTACTACGGGAGAAGGCAATGGCACCCCACTCCACTACTCTTGCCTGGAAAATCCCATGGACAGAGGAGCCTGGTAGGCTGCAGTCCATGGGGTTGCTAATAGTCGGACACGACTGAGCGACTTCACTTTCACTTTTCACTTTCATGCATTGGAGAAGGAAATGGCAACCCACTTCAGTGTTCTTGCCTGGAGAATCCCAGGGACGGGGGAGCCTGCTGGGCTGCCGTCTATGGGGTTGCGACTGAAGCGACTTAGCAGTTAATTACTACAAAATGGTCATCAAAATAGTCACCCATTCCCAGTTCAAAGGAAAACCCACTGAGTTGAAACCACAGCAGCATTGACTTTATAGAATACCTCCTGAACCTTACTTACATTTCTAGGATTCTTCTGGATCACTCATGTAGGCAAACATCGATTTACCATCAAATCATCTCAGTAAATAAGCCTACAACAATCATTATCATGAACACAAAATAAAATAGAATGCTTGCGATAAAGTGGATTTCAGGGTGAGAAGAGTGGGAAGTGCTCTGCACCAACTAGAGGAAATCTTTAGGAAGTGACTGGTTTCATTTTCCTGGACCACTTTCCTTCATGGCCAGTACTTTATGAGCACAATAGAAATATCAGGCATCAAATGAAAAATATCTCTGTATTCTCCATTTAAAAGCATTTAATTTAGCATGAGAATTATACATATGGTATTATCAAATGTATTATCTGAAT
>NW_011379464.1:0-867 GCF_000754665.1 Bison bison bison
GCCCGAGCAAGGTTGGCACCAGCTCACAGCTGCCTGAGGCAGCCAGCAACCTATATCTGCCCTGCCGCCTGTCCGCTTGTACGGGGGGAAGCTTCCCAGAGGCCCCAGATGTGGAAACCAGCCTGGAAGCCTCCAGGAGCGGAGGCCGGGGGGCCTGCCCCACTTCCCCCGCTCTGGCCCAAAGGAACAGGCTCGGAAGACCCCAGCCTCACAGACAGAAAGCGCGGCCTGCTCTGGACCTCGCGCCCAGCACGCGGCTGACAGCAGAGCTGGCGGTGAAGGGATATGGCCTGAGATGCGCTGGGGCTTGTGGGCCTGCCCTGCCCCTGGGCTGAGGACTGTGTGCTGGGGGAGCGGGCTGACAGGCAGCCACCTTCCAAGGAGGCTGTGCAGCTAGCAGAGTGGAGCTAAGGGCACAGGAGAGGGAAGCTGGGCCGGGCTGCAAGGGCAGAGGGTGCCAGGGTGGCTGTGCTCCCAGGCCCGGACCCTCCCTTCCTGCCACGGCACTCTCTGCAGCCCCGCACCCGCCAGATGGTGGCGGTGCCTGGGGAGGGGGCGTGGGTTTCCCAGGAGAGGAGACATGAGTGGGAGGATCCAACGCCACAGGGAGCCCCCGGCCCGGGGCCCCTACCTCCAGCAGCGGGACTCAGCGCGGAAGCCCTGCACGTTGTTATCCCCTCCGATGAGGTACACGAAGTTGTTGAGCACCGCGATACCCTGGTTGGACATGCGGGGCGCCAGGGACGCGGTGAAGTGCTTCCACTCTCCCAGCAGCGGGTTCAGGTACTTGGCCTGGTCGCTGAGGACAGTGGACGGCGTGGAGTGGATGCCCCCGAAGCCCACGACGCACTGGAAGTCCGAGCGCAG
>NW_011379465.1:0-791 GCF_000754665.1 Bison bison bison
TTGGAGTCAGTCCATTGTTTTATGTCCGGTTCTAACTGTTGCTTCTTGATCCACTTATAGGTTTCTCAGGAGGCAGGTAAGGTGGTCCTGTATTGCCATTTCTTTAATAATTTTCCACAGCCTAAGGCGGCAGAGGAATAGTACGGGGAGACCAATTTCTTTCCCACAACTCATTGAAAGATCATTTCAACACTGAGCAAATTCCACAAAACAACTTCTGAATGCTAGCAGAAAACACCAGGCACCCAGAAAGGAAGTCTATTCTCTTCGAAAGGAGGTAGGAAAAAAATATAAAAGACAAAAAGAGAGACAAAAGAGTTAGGGATGGAGATCCATCCCAGGGAGGGAGTTGTGAAGGAGGAGAAGTTTCCAAACATTAGGAAAGCCTCTCACTGGTGGGTCTGTGGGGAGTCTTGGAATCTCACAGGGCAACATAACCGGGAAGGAAAAAAATTCCACAGGTTACACACCTAACTGCAACTCCCAGAGGAGAAGTAGCACAGATGCTCGTGTCCACCACCAGCAAGCAGGGGCTGAACAAAGAGGCATGGACTGCACTGCTTAGGATAAGGACCAGGACTGAATGCCCTGGAGACAATCTGAGGGAGCTAACGTGAGATAGCAACCCAAATTGAGGGAAGGGAAGAGCAACTGGATGGATTCTCAAGCTGTTGCTTGGCCGCACAGACTCAGTTCCACACGGAGAGAATTATATATATTCAAAAGCAGAAACATTACTTTGCCAACAAAGTTTCGTCTAGTCAAGGCTATGGTTTTTCCTGTGGTCATGT
>NW_011379465.1:4593-5600 GCF_000754665.1 Bison bison bison
TTATCTCTTCTTGCTATTCTTTGGAACTCTGCATTCAAATGCTTATATCTTTCCTTTTCTCTTTTGCTTTTCACTTCTCTTCTTTTCCCAGCTATTTTTAAGGCCTGCCGATACAGCCATTTTGCCTTTTTGCATTTCTTTTCCAAGGGGATGGTCTTGATCCCTGTCTCCCATAGAATGTCACGAACCTCATTCCATAGTTCATCAGGCACTCTATCTATCAGATCTAGGCCCTTAAATCTATTTCTCACTTCCACTGTATAAGGGATTTGATTTAGGTCATACCTGAATGGACTAGTGGTTTTCCCTACTTTTTCAATTTAAGTCTGAATTTGGTAATAAGGTATTCATGATCTGAGCCACAGTCAGCTCCTGGTCTTGTTTTTGTTGACTGTATAGAGCTTCTCCATCTTTGGCTGCAAAGAATATAATCAATCTGATTTCGGTGTTGACCATCTGGTGATGTCCATGTGTAGAGTCTTCTCTTGTGTTGTTGGAAGAGGGTGTCTGCTATGACGAGTGCATTTTCTTGGCAAAACTCTATTAGTCTTTGCCCTGCTTCATTCCGTATTCCAAGGCCAAATTTGCCTGTTACTCCAGGTGTTTCTTTACTTTCTACTTTTGCATTCTAATCCCCTATAATGAAAAGGACATCTTTTTTGGGTGTTAGTTCTAAAAGGTCTTGTAGGTCTTCATAGAACCGTTCTACTTCAGCTTCTTCAGCATTACTGGTTGGGGCATTGACTTGGATTAGTGTGATATTGAATGGTTTGCCTTGGAAACAAACAGAGATCATTCTGTCATTTTTGAGATTGCATCCAAGTACTGCATTTCTAACTCTTTTGTTGACCATGATGGCTACTCCATTTCTTCTGAGGGATTCCTGCCCGCAGTAGTAGATATAATGGTCATCTGAGTTAAATTCATTCATTCCAGTCCATTTTAGTTCGCTGATTCCTAGAATGTCTACATTCAGTCTTGCCATCTCTTGTTTGACCACTTTCCAA
>NW_011379466.1:0-837 GCF_000754665.1 Bison bison bison
CCACAGCTCTGGTCAGAGCAGATGGAGCCACAACAGGAGCTGACCATGGTGTCAGAGGATGGAGATTCTAGGTGAGTTAGAGAGTGAGATTCTTGAGTTTGGAAGTCTCATTGCAACATGTCCCCTTTTATACCCACCTGAGGGACTGCTGTCACTATGTTAAGGGCTATTTCCTTGTTATTGTTTGCCTTAATAGATAGGCAATTATCAAATTAGTTATTTGGTGAATAGAATGCATTTTTCCTTTCTCTGTGTTGTGGTTCAGCCAATCTAGTCTTTCCTCTTGACTCACATTTCATCTTCTTTCTTATGTGCATCATCTGATTTCAAAGACTCTTCAGCTTCTTCATCTAATTGGTTGTCATATAAACATCATTTAAATGTCAACACTCTGCGTCATCCTTAAAGCTGTGTCTCATATCAGCCCTCAAGTGGGATAATAGATCTTGTTCCCTAAAGACAGTTTGAGAAAAATAAACTGTGACCATACTGGAGTACTTGGTGGACACGTAATTGTTCCATCACACAGAACTCACTGCAAAGGCCAGGTCATGCACAGCAGTCACAGGATTAGGAGCCTGTCCCCACGAACTAGAGTAGACATTTGATCATCTGCCGGAATGTCAAGGTAACAGGCACAGAATCTGGAGAGTCTCTGTGGTACTCAGTTTAAACTGCTTCTTTTAGAACAGCTTCTTGGTGGCACGATCGATGGGATGGACAAACACAATGACACATCAGAGCCAGTCCAGATGCTGTGGACAAAAGAAATGAAAAAAAAAAAGAATACACAGGAATACTGGTGGTTGACTCAGGGCTGGGGTGAGAAATGAAGTT
>NW_011379467.1:0-921 GCF_000754665.1 Bison bison bison
ACAGCACACTTGGGCCACATAGCAAGGCCATGGAGAGAGAGAAACAGAGAGACACAGAGACAGAGAGAGAAATGAACTTGAGGTTTGCATTTATTAGGGTCCAAGGGCAGGGTGACTAAATTCACTCTTTATTGGTGTATTTAAAGCATAGGAGGGGATTTGGCATAGGAAGGGAAAAATGAAGTCACTCACCTGGTCAGTTATCTGGGTTACCCAGAGCTTTCTAAAAGAAGGACTTAATAGTTATCATGGGTGGGGGTGACCTGGGTACTTATCTAGTTGTGTAGCTAGTAGCTGTCATGCAGCTGGCAATGTATTTATTTGAAATGGATGTCTTTGAATTGGATGCCTTGGCAATCAAAAGCTTAATATCAGGCACTTACACTGCATACAGTAACATGTGCTTTTATGCTAACAATATCTATCTTCCAAAGTAACAGGAAGTATAAACGGTATTTTGAAATCTCTACAACTATAATATGTCTTGGGGTTATGTATGATTCTATAATATGTATTTTTTTTTGTGACAAAAATTATAGGTACGGCTACCACTACTGTGGTTCTTAGCCCATATTCATAAACTAAGAAAATGCTAAATCTCAGCTTGAGGTTGTTGAAATAAAAAATAAAAATTTTTATTTTTCAAATTTCATGTAGCTGTAGATTTGGTGTGTCTGTTGAAGAAGGTGAGTTTAGGACCTTCCTACATTCCCATCTGGAACCACCTCTCACGTGGTGTTTTTTGATTTGCATGTCTCTGTTGAGAGCATGGTAGATGGGTAAAAAGTTTTAAAGGTAATAACAAAAAGGAAAACACATGCAAGAATATATTGGAAAATTTGACCTCAAGAATAAAAACTGCATGCTTGACAAAATACATCTTAAAGTGAAAATAAGATCATAGATAAGAATAAGATTTCT
>NW_011379468.1:0-867 GCF_000754665.1 Bison bison bison
TGGGGATTCAGTAATTTTATTTCAGGTTTGCTGATGTTTCTAACAGGTTAGCATTTCATGCTGTGGCTCCTTGTTAATTGTGAGGTCAAGCTTATCTGCAAGCATTATGATTCTATGGCAACAGATGATTCCCTGATTCTATGGAGAGAAGATGCCACAGTTCCCTTATGGCTAAGGTTGTAGTAGGCTTTCTTATTTTTAAATAGTTTTTCCCCACTTCTTGCCTGGATAAGAAAACAGCTAATTTTAATCATAGGATTTTGTCCTCTAGGACTTAGTGATATGTGTCTCGATGTTTCACAACGTAGTGAGCACTGAATAGCTCGGTTTTTTCTTTCTTTTTTGACCTTTAATATCTAAGGTAATAAGCTGCTATTTAACTCTGTAGAGGCAGGCTTTTCTTTCCTTTTTTTTTTTTAAATCTATATTATTCAAAGAAAACAATGAGCTATTTGCAACCAAATACTGTTATTTTGGGGATTTCCCTTGTTGTCCAGTAGTAAAGACTCCCTGCTTCCAGTGCAGGGGGTGTGGGTTCAGTGCCTGGTTGGGGAACAAAGATCACACCTGCCACATGGCATAGAAAAAAAAAAAAAACACCTTGTTATTTTATGTATAAAATACAAGCTAGGTCCTAATACTCTTAATGTTGAACGTTTTGATGTAGTGGGGAATTCAAATGAGCTTAAATTTAAACTTGAATCTTTAAGAAGAGTAAGTTTGTCATTTTTTTATGCTTATAAATTGCTTTAAACTATTCGATATAAGCAGTTAATATTCTAGTGAACTTAAGATATCCCATTTATACTCTGGAATTTTGTGACTCCCTGGTTTTCAGCCTTAAATAACAAACAGATTTTTTTTTTT
>NW_011379469.1:0-739 GCF_000754665.1 Bison bison bison
CTATGAAATGATTCTGGAGCCTCTGTGTGCATCCCAGGTCAAACATAGTCAGAATTCTCAATCAATGCTTCAGTGATGTCACATACTTCAAGTGGTTTCTTCATTCACTCCATATCAAGTACACTCAGTCATTTATAAACATACAATGTTTCAGTTGTGTGACATGCTTCAAATATTTCTCTAATCCATTTGAGCTGAAACAGACCCAGTAGCTTATGACCATCCGGTGTTTCAGTGCTGTGACATGTTTCAAGGGCTTCTTCTTCTACTCCATGTTAAATACAAGCAATAGTTTATCATCATCAATTGTTTCAGTTCTGTAACATTCTTCAAGTCTTTTTTCATATACTTGGGTTCAAATACACCTGCCAATTGTTCACCATCAAGCTCTTAGTTCTGTGATATGTTTCAACTGTTTCTGTATATACCAGTTCATACACACTCATAAATGTATAACCATCCTGTGTTTTAGGGCTGTCATACATCTACTGGATCATTGAAAAAGCAAAAGAGTTCCAGAAAAATATCTATTTCTGCTGTATTGACTATGCCAAAGCCTTTGACACAATAAATAGTGGGAAATTATTCAAGAGATGGGAATAGCAGACTACCTGATCTGTCTCTTGAGAAACCTACATGCAGGTCAGGGAGCAACAGGTAGAACTGGATATGGAACAACTAGACTTGTTCCAAATAAGAAAAAGAGTAATTATAAGGCTGTATATTGTCACCTTGCTTA
>NW_011379470.1:0-976 GCF_000754665.1 Bison bison bison
ATGAATTTCTTTGATTCTCAGGGTTGTCAAACCTTGACCTTCTCTCTGGAGTGAAGATGCACTTCATCCTCCTTGTTTGTTTAGTTCTATAAAGAGATCAAGGATATAGTCATGTATCTCTTGAGGTGGAACCAGGACCCTGCCCCAAGGCTGTGCTATTGTTTTTTGGCTGCTTCTCCATTATCTCTGCATCTCCTCTCTTGCCTAATTAGCAACTGTCTGAATTTGCCCTTTGAAACTCGGGGGAAGGTCATGGAGGCTGGAGTCTGTTTCCTATAAACAAGGAAGTGGGGACAAAGGAAGGCTTCCACGCCCAGGAGCCCTACAGGGTCCTGTCCAGTTTCATTATTTGATTAAAAGTGTGACAATTCAAATCTTTTTCTATTCTGAGTTTTATTCTGTTAGTTTTAAACTGTACATTAAGAGTAAATTCATCAATAATGCTGATATTTTCTTAACAGGAAATGTTGACTCTTTTCCATAAGGTGTGAGGGGGTGGGAGAGGAACTGACCTGCTTCTTTGATGGATGAAATAAAAACTGCATTAAGTTTAAAACCCCTACCTTATGTCACACAAAAAAAAGGAAAGAAAAAAAAGAAAATCTGAAATTGAAATCAAAGTTATTTGTAGAAATCTTGAGTCTTTGAAATATTCAGATTCCAAACGAACTAGATTATTTTAAAAGGAAAAATTCGAAACCAAAGCCATGAAGTAGATTGAAGCCAAAATATCACCTCATATAAAACAGGCCACCGAGTTAGTATATGCCTAGAGTCTAAATCTGAGGGGGCAAAAAAAGAGACCAGGATATGACATATGATGCCAGCTACAAAAAAAGTCTGGAACTAAGTTACATTTCTGGAACAAAGTTACATTTTCACAGGTTTTATGGAAACCCAAAGAGGGTGATTGTATGCTTTATAAAGTATGCATCACCAAAAGTTATTTTCACGGGTATGAAATGAACCAGGTTTC
>NW_011379471.1:0-817 GCF_000754665.1 Bison bison bison
TTCCCCATCTATTTCCCATGAAGTGATGGGACCGGATGCCATGATCCATTTTTCAGTTCACCCTAAAAGTCCACTCTAACCATGTTATTTCTTTATTTTTTAAAAAACTTATGGAGAATGAAAATGTTAACAGTAGTTGCCACCAGGGTGGGAAGCAAGATGGCTAAACGGATGTGGTAAATGGAAAACTCACTTTTTTGAGATTTTTATTGTTCTTCTTGAATTGTGTTATGTGAATGCATGACAAAAAAAGTCCATTTTAAAAGTACTTATTTAGGAAAACATTTGAATGCCTTCCCGTGAAAAAACTGAAGTCTCTATTCTTAAACCTGACAGTCAAGTGCTTCTCTGGTTTGACTCCAAGCTACATTACCAGCCCGGTATTCTTCAGCTCCCCCTCTGTTCATACCCCACATCTGGGCCATTCCCAATGCCAGAAACATTGCTCATTCTTCTCTAGCCACACAGAATGTTTGTTGTGTTTTTGCCCATCAAAATCTTACCCAACTTTGAAGGCCCAGCTTAAATGCTTCATTCCTTCATTAATTCAGTCCAGACACTGTGTAAGCCTTATAGCTATTTATGTTTCTTTCAGTGCTTTGATCACAGTTCCCAGGAAAAGAAAGGAGTGAGCATCTACTGAGGGTTGAGAAATAGATTCTCCAACCTTTCTCTATATACTATCTTCTGCCTCTGTAAAATGATTGTAAATAGGAGTACCTTTCTCACTGTGGTGTTCATTTAAGAGTTTAATTGGATGCATACTAAAAGACCAGCATTGACCTGGATCCTGGGGATACAGCACTGAATGATTAAA
>NW_011379472.1:0-556 GCF_000754665.1 Bison bison bison
TGGACTATACAGTCCATGGAATTCTCCAGGCTAGAATACTGGAGTAGGTAGCCTTTCCCTTCTCCAGGGAATCTTCCCAGCCCAGGGATCCAACCCAGGTCTCCTGCATTGCAGGCAGATTCTTTACCAACTGAGCTATGAGGGAAGCACAGTGGTTTAACAATATTATGGAGTTTGGGGGAGTCAAGTTATATAAACACTCTAATGCTTTACAACCACTTTCCTGTTTCTGAAAAGTTTTAAACACCTTCATTAATGAGAGAGCACTTGACCATCGAGGACATCTACTTGGATGACCTCACAGATAGCCCCGCACCTGATAGAAGGGCTCGCTCCACATCTTGCTCAGGTCCAGGGTGCCCTCGCCATCAGCGCTAGCCGTGGAGCAGTACTCCAGCGACTTCCACTCGGCCAGCTGGTTGTAGCAGTCAAGGGATGCGAGTTCCCAGAAGTCCTTCTCAGCTTCCGTGGGCTCATCATCTGCCCACTCTTGTGTGTTGAGGGCCTGTGAAGATTATTTTACCAAACTGGATACAGGTAACATTCACACTAAGAA
>NW_011379473.1:0-1011 GCF_000754665.1 Bison bison bison
ACGCTACGTGGATGCTGGGCAGCCCCCTCCCCTCTCCCCCTTCACTCTGGCAGCAGCTGTACTGGCAGATGCTGAATCCTGACAATTACTCTGGCCCTCACAATGGCCCGAGACCCTCCAGGAGGCCCTGAGCCTGGCCTGCTGCCTCCCTGAGACAGCAGAAACCTCCCCTCCCGCTGAGACCCCAGGCCCGCGCCCCGCTGCCCCAGGAGCCTCGCCCGCCAACGTCGATTTTGGTACAGAAAATCAGCTGCTTAGAAGAGCTTCCCCAACGCCCCCCGCCACGTGCGGAAAATCACAGAAGAGCGAACGGACTCTCTGCTTTCTGCCTCCGGCGAGCCTGTGCGTTTACGGTGGACGTTAACCGCCGTGACTGACAGTGAGATGTGCGTTCAGCCCCGGGCCGTCTGACGCTGAGCAGCAAGATCCCTGACCACCACTAAACTGTTACTAGGAAACCAAGCCCGGCATCTCCTGACCCCCGTCCACATCAGTCAGGGGGCAGCGGGGTGGCAAGGAGTGGGCTTTGGAGGGCCTGGGGAAGCCGGCTGTGGGCTGGACGGGCTGCAGGTGGGGACAGACAGACAGGCAAGGCGCTGCTTACACTAGGAGGCAGGCCTCACCCACCCTCAGCCGACCCTCGCCCAACACGTGGGCTCCCTACAGGGGCGAAGAGCAGGGCCTGAGAGGGCAAAATGGTCCCCGAGGTTGCAAAGCTGTTCAGGGGCACCTCTAGACGGCACCACCGTGGCTGCGAGATTCCCAGAGCGGGCCGGGCTCGCCCAGCTGTGTGCTTCCTGCCAGAAGCCCCTCTTTCTCAGGGATTCTTTCGAAGCAGCAGGAGAATCTCCCCACCATTCAGACTTGTTCACAAGGATGAAGCCCAGGCTCCTGACCGGGCCAAGCAGCAGATGGCTCCGGGTTTTAGTCCCTCCTTGGTCGAGTGGAGCTATTTCAAATCCTGAAAGATGATGCTGTGAAAGTGCTGCACTCAATATGCCAGCAAATCTG
>NW_011379474.1:0-555 GCF_000754665.1 Bison bison bison
CCTAACGACTGTCCAAGTCGCTATTTGAAACACCACTGCCGTGGTTCCTGCCCACACCTCTCCCATCAGACGTTGCCCTCCTACCGGACATCTGCCACAGCCTTGACCGGCCACCCTGCCTCTGGTTCTCACACACTGCTCATTTTCTTTCATCTGTAACCAGAACCTTCCTTCCAAAATAGAGATCTAGTGTCACTCCATGACTCTTTGCTGTCCCCAGGATAAGGTAACAAAGCCCTGGCCAAGGATGTCTTCTGATTGCCCCCTGCAGGGCCCCCATCTTCCCTTCTTCTCCCTGGGCCCTGATCTCTGACAGGCCCACCACATTCATGTTCCCAGTTTGGTTCAGCCAATGAAGCCCCGGGAGATGGGAAGGGAGGAGGAGAATGATCAGAGTACTGACCTCCCACTTGCCTCCTGCAGGTTCCTGGGGAGGGTCGTGTCCGTCTGCCAAAGACCGCAGCTCCCTCCACAGTCTTCCCCGTACCCTGCCTGCTCAGGTCCCTTCAGGCTTCATGGTGGACCAGCTACTAGCCTGTGAATGCTGCAGCATCC
>NW_011379475.1:0-811 GCF_000754665.1 Bison bison bison
GACGTTTGGATGGCACAATCGACTCAATGGAAATGAGTTTGAGCAAATCCAAGAGATAGTGATCAACAGGGAAGCCTGGTGTACTGCAGTCCCTGGGGTCACAAAGAGTGGGACATGACTTAGTGACTGAACCATAACAAAGGACATGGAAGCAACCTAGATGTCCATTGACAGATGAACGGATAAAGAAGCTGTGGTACATATAAACAATGAAATACTACTCAGCTATGAAAAGGAATGGGTCTGAGTAAGTTCTAATGAGGTGGATGAACCTAGAGCCTATTATACAGAGGGAAGTAAGTCAGGAAGAAAAAAACAAACATTGTATATTAATGTGTATATATGGAATCCAGAAATATGGTACTGATGAACCTATTTGCAGGGCAGCAATGCAGACACAGACATAGAGAACAGACATGGATAAGGGCTGGGAGGAGGAAGGAGAGGGTGAGATGAATGCAGAGAGTAGCATGGAAGTATATATACTGTGGCTGCTGCTGCTGAGTCACTTCGGCGGTATCTGACTCTTTGTGACCCTATACACTGTGGCCTGCCAGGCTCCTCTATCCATGGGGATTCTCCAGGCAAGAATACTGAAGTGGGTTAAAATGTCCTACTCTAGGGGATCTTCCCAATCCTGGAATTGAACCCACGTCCCTTACATCTTCTGCATTGGCAGGCAGGTTCTTTACCACTAGAGCACCTGGGAAGCCCCAGCATCAGTTCAGTTCAGTTCAGTTGCTCAGTCGTGTCCGACTCTTTGCGACCCCATGAACCGCAGCACACCAGGCCTCCCTGTCCATCACCAACT
>NW_011379476.1:0-762 GCF_000754665.1 Bison bison bison
AAGATAGCAGATAAAAATATTTTGCTAATCAGCTGACTTTAACAACATAAATAATCACAAGGGTCCTTGAAATTAGAAGAAGAAAGCAGAAGAGAAAACTAGGAGCATGTAAGGACTTTACCTAAAGTTAATAATGTGAAGATGGAAGAAAAGACCATGAGACAAGAAAAGTGAGTAGCTACAAGAAGCTGAAAAAGGCAAAGAAGCTAAATGAATTTCTCAATAGAGCTTCCAGAAGAGAATATACCTGTCAGTACCTTGATCTTAGCCCAGTAAGGTAGGTGTCCAACTCCTTATTATCAGAACTATAAAATAATAAATATCTTGTGTTTTAAACTGCCAAGCTTTTGATAATTTCTTACAGAATTCATAGAAAACTAACACAGAATTCTATAATTTCCTGTCAATATTGTAATCAAATATTTTGAAAAATAGAAAAGAAAACACAAGTCATTTTTCTGTTAAAAATTTTCCCAAGACTCTACAGCTTTTCAAAACTTAAAAAGAGAATTCCTCAAGATGTTCTCTAAATCCTTACATAATCTGAATCCCTAGTGTCTCTCAAAACTCACCATGTTCCTTGTATTTGTTTTTCACTCCAAACTCACTTGATGTTTTACTCTTTTTAGAATAGAAGAGGCATACTCCCACTTTGCAGTTTTGTAGTTGCTATCTTCCCTGCTGTGAGTCTCAGTGAACTCCGGGAGTTGGTGTTGGACAGGGAGGCCTGGCGTGCTGCGATTCATGGGGTCGCAAAGAGTC
>NW_011379477.1:0-905 GCF_000754665.1 Bison bison bison
GAAGGGGAGGTAGTGTGGCTAGAGGTGGGGCTTTTAGGAACTGGTGACATCCTCTAAACAACATGGCAAATGCCCCCTGCCAGCAGGAATGTAGCAGCCATGTGCACAGCTCACCTGAGCACATGCGGCTGTGGGTCTCAGTCACCTTCAGCCATTCGTCCTGACTCTCTCCACACCTTCCCTGCCTGCCTGTGTCTGCCAGGCCCCCAGGACTTTCCTGCTTTCTTGTTCCTCTGCAAGAGAGGAAATGAGCAATGAATTACTTACCATGCAGCTACGATGCCATCCCCTCTGTATCAGATAAGCTTGGCCACACAGCACAGAATCTACCACCAAGACAGGCATTGGGGTATCTCATCACAGTAAATGATTTACAGCTGAACTGACTGATGCATGACTGGTTTTGGACTGATGCAAGGAGCTGCCTTTGCCATGGTACCCCTGCTCCAGGGCTCCTGAGTGAGCCACACTGACCAACAGGGTACAATCTCTGCCTCCTGCCCCGACTGACTTGGCTTAGAATGCAGGTCTCTCCCAAGACATTTAATCAGGGTCCTACATGGTCTCTGGAACATCAACTTCAAGGGGTCTGGGAGATACTGGTGTGCATCCCCTGGATGGAATCAGACGGTATGCAGACTGAGCCCCACCAGCCCCAAAGCACCACCCCTTCCCGCAGCTTCTCTGCAGATATCTCCTCACTACACTGGGCATAAATCGTTGCCATAAGAGAAGGCGTCCAACCTTCATCAGGACACAAAGCAGGCACTGGAGGGCTCTCGCACCAGCTGACAGCACATAGGCTGAGGTGCAGATAGAGGGAGGAGAGGGTGCATGGTGCGTGGCAAGGCCAGGCCCATCCTGGAGGTGCCCTGTGCTCTGGAAGAGCTTGAAGGAGCAAAGCA
>NW_011379478.1:0-784 GCF_000754665.1 Bison bison bison
TCCATAAGCTTCATAGAACACCAATTTCTTTAAGGAACCAAATGATAGAACAATGGCTCTGGATAGATGGATCGTTGTGATTGGTAAAAGTCATTGTTAAAGTCATTGTTCCTTTTACAGAGCCAGACTTTAAACTTCACAGAGGATGGCAGCAGACACCGTGTGAGTTGGGGATGTCTCTCCTTCTTTGGAGGACTTGACTAAAACAGGGGAGGAAGAGCTAGACAAGGAACTGCTTGATCATTGGCTAACAGATCCTGGCAACAACACACTGATACCTGCTCTGGTTCTAAGTCTCTATCAGTTGTTGTTCTTTCTGTTTTGTGGAAACAAGCCTAGGAGCAGACACAAGTCTGAGCTCTGAGCCCATGATCCTGGTTTCTCCTTGAAGTATGAGACTGGTGACTGTAGTAACTGTGTTTCTGACCTTGGGTAAGTGTTCTGTGTCTACAAGGGATGACTTGAGGTCAAAGGGCCATGAAGTGTTATTTGCTCTCTACTCTCCCTGTGCTCTATTTAGCATTATAACAATGGAATTGAGAACTGATCTATGCATTTGCTAGGGAGCACAAACTTCTACATGACAGGTTAAATCATAGCCATGGTCCTAGAAGAGCACTTAGCAGTAACCAGTTTGTAAGAAATCCCTGGGTTTACTGAGCAAAGGACCCATGAGATAAAGGCTATAGAGTCTCAGATTCTTGCCGTGTGTCTTTGGTCTCTATATAATAAACACCAATGATATTTTGCAAGACATAGATAAAAACACTGGAATAGGGGGTAG
>NW_011379479.1:0-960 GCF_000754665.1 Bison bison bison
TGTCCCCCATCCATCCCAGTCACCCACCCATCCACTCTGCCCTGGCAGCCACCACCTCTCTGGAACCCTGCGGAACCCCACGAGGGTGAGTTGGGCTCTCACCCTGGAACAGAGAGTCCAGCAGGTCCTGGTTGACGTGGCTGGGGCTGGAGTGATGAACCAGGAAGCCTGGACCAAAGCGAAGCCCTGAGTGCTGGCCCCGTGCCCACAGCAGTGAGGGGCTGGCCCAGCACCCAGAGCCCTGGGTGCAGGGAGCAGCGTGACACCAGGCCTGCCTCACCTGTGAGCAGGGCGGCCGCCCGGCGCAGGGGGCCCTGAGGGCTCCGCAGGTAACCCTGGGTCTGGCTCAGAAAGCTGGGCACGTGACTCGGGTACCACTGGACCTGGGGACAGAAGGGCTCGTGGGGCAGGAGGGCCAGCTCTGCGTGGAGTGGCGGCCTCAGAGGTGAGGCCAGGCTTCACTGTGCTACCACCTTGACTGGAAGGGTGAGGAGTCTCAGTCTGGGGGGGAGTGGCCCTGGTGTATATTGGACCAAGTGGGCAGCCGACCGCACCCCGTCATTCTCACCGTCCCCCCAACTGACCATGCGGTGGCAGATGCGGCTTAGGGCCTCAGGGCTGTCGTAGTGGGCCACCGTGACCATCTCCTCCAGCAGGCCCCAGTGCAGGGCCTGGTCACAGCGGGCCAGGGTCCATTCTGAGCTCTGGAACGGGGAGGGAGCGAGGTTAGAGGTGCAAAAGGAAAGCGGCAAGAAAGGACCTGGGAGGCAGGAGGTGGCCAGGGTGAGGGGCGGAGGAGTCCTGCTTGCCCAAGCCTCCTGCAGTCTTCAGGGACGTCCCTGACATGCGCTCTCTGGAGAGGCGGCTGTGGTGGGGAAGGGTGGAGTGGTCAGGACAGTGTCGGGGGCTGACCTCAGCGGTGTCTGGGCTGGGGTCGTGCAGGCGCAACAGCAGCGGAAC
>NW_011379480.1:0-694 GCF_000754665.1 Bison bison bison
GCATGAGTGGCCAAGTACTGGAGTTTCACTTTAACATCATTCCTTCCAAAGAAATCCCAGGGCTGATCTCCTTCAGAATGGACTGGTTGGATCTCCTTGCAGGCCAAGGGACTCTCAAGAGAATACTGCTAAGATAACTCCAAACCGCAGCTCTTCCACCTTCCTGTCTCCAGTAAGGGTCTGATGGAGGCTTTCCCCAGTGTGGCCCTGCTGTAGCCATGATCACCTCACCCAAGCTAGCAGTATAAGCCTGTTCCTTTTCTCTTGGGTCTCTGATTAATCAGGCAATAGTTCAACACCCTGTAGTTAAGAATTCCTTGTCTGAGATCCAGGAACTGATCCTGATATCAGACAAATAAGCTTGGCTTGTGCATAGGTGTGTGTGTTAGTTGCTCAATCGTGTCTTCCTCTCTGCGACCCCATGGACTGTAGCTCATCAGGCTCCTCTGTCCATGGGGATTCTCCAGGCAGGAATACTGGAGTGGGTTGTCATGCTTTCCTCTGGGGAACTTCCTGACCCAGGAATAGGAACCTCGTCTCCTGCATTGCAGGCAGATTCTTTACAGTCTGAGCTACCAGGGGAAATACCTTTTTGTGGGTGTAGGGTCCATTGTTTCCATCAGACTGGAAAGGATCTGTGAGGCATCCCCACCCCCGCCTGCCAAAAAATAAAAAAATAAACAAACAAACAAAA
>NW_011379481.1:0-957 GCF_000754665.1 Bison bison bison
TTTAAAACAGTCTGCATAAAGCAGAAATAACATATGTCTTAATTTTAAAGGCTGATGTCCCTCCAGTATCTTTAGACATTTTCTTTTAAAATAGCTAACAGATAAGTTCTGCTTTTAGTCTTAGAAAGCTTGCTAATTTCCTGAATGACACTGCTATTTATAATACAATGACTTAAAGGAAAAAGAGATAAAGTAAGTTACCACACACACACACAAAAAAAACAGGGTGACAAAGTATGTTTCATAAAAAGCTGTCAAATTATTTTTAAACAGAAGAAGCTCTGACACTAATTTTCTAGCATTCTTTTAAATTGTAACTTTGTATAAGCTAATTTCTTTTGCTTAAATAACTGATTTAAAAAATTTTTTTACCCATTTCTGTACAGTCCACTTATTAGTGTCAGTATTAGGTTTCTCTTCATGGAAATCAAAAAAGTTATGCACACGACAGTAAGGACAGTTAGCAATAGTAGCAGTAGTAGTGCATCGTAGTAGGAGAAAATTAGTATTTACATCCCATTGCTTTGCACAAATATTTGAGGTCTCATTTTTTTGCCTGGCACATAGCAGATACTTAATATTTATTGAATAAATGAAAACTAGCAAAAAGCATTTTACCTCAAATGCTGACTAATAGGCTTGTGAAATTTTAGTGACTCAAGAAATACGTTCATCCTGCCTCACAAACCTTGCTGACAATGTGTCTTTTGTGACAAAATACACTTGTTGATTAAGACAATGAGTTGATGATCCTCTGCTACACGCTACCTCTTTCCTGGTATCAAATAACTCAAGTAGCATTGTTAGCTCAGAAGACATTCCATATAGTTTCCCCCAAAGGATTAGGAACTTGTGACTAATCGAAGCGAACCAGAAAGGAAATGTGGTTAGTGTTCGTAAGAGGAGGAAAAGAAAAAAAGAAAATGAAGTCGCTCAGGTGTGTCTGACTCTTTGCGA
>NW_011379482.1:0-704 GCF_000754665.1 Bison bison bison
GCAGGGGCTGCCCTTCGCAGGGAAGGCGGGGGCTCCAGGGTCCGAGCCTCGTGTCCACAGGAGGCCCGCACGGTGGGCATCGCTGAGGAGGGCGAGACTATGCGGAGGCGGGGCTGGGGGGGGCTTCGTGTGAGAGCCCCTCCCTGAAGACTCGGGATGAGACTTCGGGGGAAGCCTGGCCACTAGGGACGCCGGGAGTGGACAGTGAAGGCTGGAGGGAGGAAGGACCCGGGCCCTGTGACGGCACCTGTTCTGAGAGTCAGGAGGCTCTGGGGTCTGGGGAGGACACCTGCTGTGTGAACGCGACTTCCCCCCTCTTGGGAGGACTGACCGCGGTCTCCTCCCCCAGGCAGGACCTCACGGTCACTCACAGACAGGGCGGGAGGGGCCTGACTCTCATCGCCCAGGTCTCAGCCTGGTCCCCTGACCAGCTGTAGCGCTTATTCCAGACCTGTGACCCAGCTGCCTGCAGTCCACCCCAACCCCTCCAGGTCCCGGGATGAGGCTTCAGAAGGGATGGGACCCTCGGAACAAAATGAGCCCACTGGACGCTGGACACTGGGCACTGCAGGGGCACCAGGCAGGACGCTGGGCACCACAGAGGCAGACAGCAGAACGCGGGCACCACAGGGGGAGAGGGCAGGACACGGGCACCGCAGGGGGAGACGGCAGGACGCGGGCACCGCGAGGGGGAGAGGGCAGGA
>NW_011379483.1:0-760 GCF_000754665.1 Bison bison bison
TGTTATTCTTTTTAATGGCTGAGTAATACTCCATTGCGTTATGTACCACAGCTTTCTTTTTCATTCATCTGCTGATGGACATCTAGGTTGCTTCCATGTCCTGGCTATTATAAACAGTGCTGTGATGAACATTGGGGTACACGTGTCTCTTTCCCTTCTGGTTTCCTCAGTGTGTATGCCCAGCAGTGGGATTGCTGGATCATAAGGCAGTTCTATTTCCAGTTTTTTAAGAAATCTCCACATGGTTCTCCATAGTGGCTGTACTAGTTTGCACTCCCATCAACAGTAATACAGCATTTTTAAACAACTCAATTCCAATATAAGATAAAAATTTTTAATTTTTAAAGTTTAAAAAAAAAGGTATTAAAATGATATGAAATATTTGAAGTTTAAAATGAAGTGTGGCCCTATTCCTCAAGAAGCACTAACATAGGAAGTAAAAATTTATATGCCTTGGAAATCAGGTAGAAAGTTCTTTGGTATAGTTGTAGTGAAGGGGATGGTTAAATGTCCTTAGGAGCATAATACGGTGATAGAGAACTTTTAGGAGAGTGAAATTGGCAATACTGTGATTCTATAAGGGGAAACTGAAGGTAGATGGGATGATGCTTAATTAATATTTTAAAATATTTTAATTAGTGTCTTAAAATATTGAGAGATTGAACTAGAATACAAACTTTTGGAAATGCAAAGGATGCAAATGGGAGGAAATAATGTCAATTTTGGGTGCAGATCTTGACAAAGCTATAAAAGTGTAACA
>NW_011379484.1:0-871 GCF_000754665.1 Bison bison bison
GGAGAAGGCCACGCAGGTGGAGAGCAGCTGCAGCAGGCGGAGAAAGTAGCCCATGATGATGGTCAGAGAGCCCAGGCCTGAGGACGATCCTGTGGAGGTCCTAATCGTTGTTCAGGCCTAGGTCATCGATACGGCAGTGGTCTTTGCTGACACCCACCAGAAAAAGATCCAGCTCTGGAGTCAAGACGCCTGGAAAAGTCTCAGGGCCCTGTGAGGGCTGAGGCTCAGGATCTGCGGAGTTGGAACCAATGGCTCAGACACTCGGGTGACAGCA
Source organism: Bison bison bison (assembly GCF_000754665.1). NCBI lineage: Eukaryota > Metazoa > Chordata > Mammalia > Artiodactyla > Bovidae > Bison > Bison bison. The sequence goes on from NW_011379484.1 coordinate 275, forward strand.
CAGCCGCTCCAGAATGTTTCTCCCCACCCATCAGCCTTGGCCTTGTCAGGAGACTTGTCTTATCCCAAATCTTATAGCCATGTTTGGTCTGGCCTCAAACCATGAATATTTTATCTCTCTGATCTGTGTACCTTTATCTATGGAGACAGAAGTTAGGCTGGTCCTTATCTGCAATCCCAACCCTTCAAGGCTATGAAAATTGAAAAAAGAATTTTTTTTAAATTTTATTTTATTTTTAAACTTTACAATATTGTATTAGTTTTGCCAAATATCGAAATGAGCCCGCCATTATATATACCTGTGTTCCCCATCCTGAACCCTCCTCCCTCCCCATACCCTCCCTCTGGGTCCTCCCAGTGCACCAGCCCCAAGCATCCAGTATCGTGCACTGAACCTGGACTGGCGACTCGTTTCATACATGATATTATACATGTTTCAATGCCATTCTCCCAAATCTCCCCACCCTCTCCCTCTCCCACAGAGTCCATAAGACTGATCTATACATCAGTGTCTCTTTTGCTGTCTCGTACATAGGGTTATTGTTACCATCTTTCTAAATTCCATATATATGCATTAGTATACTGTATTGGTGTTTTT
>NW_011379485.1:0-978 GCF_000754665.1 Bison bison bison
CATGTATACCTGTGGCAGATTCATTTTGATATTTGGCAAAACTAATACAATTATGTAAAGATTAAAAATAAAATAAAATTAGAAAAAAAAATAAATAAATAAAATAAAAAAAAAGAAATAATATATATAGATATATATGTATAGTTGAGTATATATATAAACATATTTCAGATTCAAATCACAGCCAGAGGGACTAGTGGAAGAAAAAATAGTGGAGACAGGAAGAAAGCAGAGAAATGAATGGACAAAAACAAAATGGATCAAAAAATGGACAAAAGACAAAAACAAAGAGGGAGAAATAAAAAGAAGACAAGGAATATGAAACAAAGATGGGGAGGCCAAAGATAGTTACATCAGAAAAAATACAGAGGGAGTTTTTGTTTGTAGCTTAGAGGCCAGACATAGAAGGCACTCATTTTTAGAAGTATTTAGAATGGCACATAAATAAGTTGAAAAGTTCTAGCATTTGCTAGCATAGTGTATTAGTTATAGTGCTCTGGCTGTAACTAACAGAAAGCTCAACACAAGATAACCCAAGTAATTTTTTTTTCCAAAACTGGAAGATATGGGGACTTTAGGGTCAGTTAATTCAGCTGTTCAATGACATTATCAGTGAACCAGGTTATTTTCACTTTTTCACTTTACAACCATCGTATGCTGGCTTGCCCTCATGCTGGTTACTCTCCTGGTCCCAAGATGACTGCTACAGTTCCAGACAGCACATCCAAGTGGAACTGTCTACAAACGGAAGTGAGAAATGTCCCTTTCTTGTGTCTCTTTTTAAAAGTGAGGAAATCTTGCCAAGAATCTCTTCAAGCAGACTTCTCGCCATACTTTCCTGATCAGTCATGTCCCATACTCATGCTAAATTGAATAATTTAGAAAGAAGAATGAGACCATTGTGACTGACCCTATGGTTGCTGAAAAAGTATGCACAATTAAAATTGAGATTCCATTAGCAAGGAAGAAGGCTGTCGT
>NW_011379486.1:0-767 GCF_000754665.1 Bison bison bison
TATCTACTCATGCTTTCTCTTTCTCCACCTCACTCTCAAGGTCACCGAATGGTGTGGCTCGTGTGTGTGTGTGTCCAGCTGCGTTCTCCATTGCAGGACAAATCCCAGGTGAAATTCTCTCTACTTCTGGGTCTTCTACTTGGGACAACTTCAGCTTTTCATCTGAGTCAGTCTCCTTGGCCTTTAGCCTTTCTGTCTTGACTCCTTCCTACAGTTTCTGGGATCAGAGTCGCAGAGCCACCTTCCTCCCTGGCCACCCCCTGTTTCAGGATCTCTGCTCGTAAAGGAGCAGGGAGTCTAGAGCGGGACTTGCATGGACGCCTCAGGCTCCTGCGAGCCTGCAGTCGTGCCCTACTGTGACATTCTCAATGCTGTCCTTTCTGCAAGATGCAAATGATGATCGAAGGGTTGCTTCTTTTGCCGTGAGCTCACTGAGTGTTCTGGGCTAGGCATTTTCTGTGCATTATGTCCTTTAATCCTCATAACGACCCCATGAGTTATGTGTGCGGTGCATCCGTATCTCAAACGAAGAAAGTTAGTAGATGATGGAACCAGTACCAACCCCTCAACTGCCTGACTCTAAGTTCATGCTCTTAACCACCAGGACCTCATGCGGGAGCCTGGGTTCCTCTGGGCTGAGTGTGTGCAGTGGGGGTGGTGAGCTCCATTCAATCAGATCAGTCGCTCAGTCGTGTCTGACACTTTGCGACCTCCTGGACTGCAGCACGCTAGGCTTCCCTGTCCATCACCAACTCCCAGAGCTTGCT
>NW_011379487.1:0-754 GCF_000754665.1 Bison bison bison
CACAGACACAATGGGGAGTCCATCATAAGATAGGAAACTAGCCCGAAATCCTGGGCATTCAACTTCAATACTAGCAAGAAGGCAGACAATAAGTGCAACTCCCCAGCCTGTCTCCTGGCTCATTCTCCTACCTGTTTGAGTGTTCAAGTTCACTGCTAAGAAAGCTTACCAGGTTGACACTCCTGTAAAGTAAATAGTAGAAAAACATTAAGAAAAATAAAGAGTAAAAATATATTTGAAGTGACAGCTTATATTGGGACCAAGTACATAAGCTCTTCATCTTCCAAAACCTCTTCTTTCTGAAATTCTGCCTGTCTTTTATGTTCCACAGATCTTCAGACAAACCCTAAGAGAGAATATCCCAGGGGTTTGGGAGGCTCTTTCTATACCTGCAGTATGAGAGAATTCTCCTTGGGGATCTCCTATCTTGAGTTCCATTTTTGTTTTTTTCCATCATTCCTATTTTCTTTCCTTACTGTACTTCTTTCTTAGTTTAAGAATCACAGACAGTATAGGTCTCAATGGCCTATGTTTTCTTTTTCCCCCCAAACTTTAAACTTTCTTTTTTTAATTGGAGTTTAGTCAATTAACAATGTTGTGGTAGTTTCACACGAAGAGTGAAGGGACTCAGGTCATACAAGTAAATGTATCCATTCTTCTCTTCCAAGTTCCCCTAGCATCCTGGCCAGCACATAACACTGAGAGAGTTCCATGTGCCATGCAATAGGTTCTTGTTGGTTATACATTTTAAATA
>NW_011379488.1:0-927 GCF_000754665.1 Bison bison bison
TGTATTACATAAATTTGTGTTTCAGAGCCTTCTCCCATTCTGGGTACAGGCTGAATAGACAAGTAGGAGGTGGCATATCTTTTATATCAGTCATTGTGCAAATATGCCTTTGGCTCTGCCTCAGGTTTAAAATATTCTCAAGTCTGGAAAAACAATCATAGTTGGGGAAATAATGTTTTGCCTAAATAAATGCTCTTCCTCTCAAATCAACTTGCATTCTTCATTAATGATATGCTTTATTTGTAAGTCAAGAGATATAAAATGGGCAAGCAGTGATGTAAATGACAGATTTTATGGATATTCCCTTTAATATCAGAGGTAGAAGAAACCTGAGTCCTACTGAGGTGCAGAGCTTGAGGCAACTTCTCTAGAAGCTCACAGAAAATTAGTGACAGAGATGAAACTAGAGCCCAGATCGTACTGCTCCCAGGCCGTGCCTTTATACATGAACTTCCTCTAGTAAAACTCAGTCGGTCCAACTGATGAGAGGCCTTTAATGGCTCTCATTCAAACAGTAGACATTCTCTCTCTCCTATTTACCTATCTCCCACAGTAGGCATTCTCTCTTTCCTATTTACCTATCTCCCTTCCCTAATACAGCACCCTCACCACCTGCCCCTAGATCTGCCATGTCCTAAGCAAAAAAGTATTTCTTTTGTGAAACCTGACTAACTCCATTCTCCAGCCCACGCTGATTACAGATTTACACCTCTAGCTCTCAGCACAACACTCAAGTTTTAATTTTTTTGTGTTTATGTCCTTAATCACATTGTACTTGGAATTATTCTTGATTATTTCAGAAAGGTTGTTTTGTCCCTTCAATTTAATTGCAAACTCTTTAAGGACAGGGGCCAGGTTTCCTGCTTGCTTAATAACAGCTTCCAACCTGAAACCACCCACGCACAACCTTCCACAGTCAGACAATTG
>NW_011379488.1:1027-1699 GCF_000754665.1 Bison bison bison
ACTGGTAAGTGCCAGGGACAGTTTTAGGTCTTGGGTAGACATTGAAGCAAAACAGATATGGTTATTCAGTGAAGCTTACTGGTTAAAAATGCACAACAAACAAACAAATGAATAAATCTGTAATTTATAATTAAGAAAATTAATTACAGATGCAGAGTTAGAGTTGAGATTCAGATTGAGAGCTAAAAGGGATATGAATGAATTTCACACCTTTCTATTTTCTATTTCTATTTTTAACATCCAGAGAAGATAAGTTAGTTTCCTAACATTACACAGCTGAATCTGTACTTGTAAGAAGGCTTTGACTCTCAGACTAGTGCTATTTTACATGTACATCATCCTGTTACCCTTCCAATTAGATAGCAGCTCATCTTCTCAAACATGACATTTCATAACACGTATCATTCAAGAAACAAGATGTTCCAGGATCTTTCTTAGGTTCAACATCAAAAACAACAAATGCAATCACTCTGATCATGGAACTTATCCTGGAGAGTTTTAATCTTGACAGAGATGTGTCTATTTTATTAAATCTTTCAGAAAACCATCTTTTGATTTTGCTTATTCTCTCATTTTGTAATCACTTTTCCACCTTATTAATTTGGCTACTATTGTAATGTTTATCCTTAAAATTCCAAATAGGAAGAGAAGATTTTAAGAATATACATTTTC
>NW_011379488.1:1799-4280 GCF_000754665.1 Bison bison bison
GTAGAAGTGGCCTACATATTTTATTTTTAGACTTACTTTGTGGCCTGTACATGGTCAATATCTGTATTATGTGAATGCATAATATCTAAACAATGGGAGCAGATATATCATCTCCAGGTAAAGCTTGTTAATAGTGTTTTCATTTTTTTAATATCCTATTTGTCTTTTGTCTGTGTAATCTTATCAATCTCTGAGGGAAAATCTGTGCTAAAATCTCCTGGTATAATTAGAGACATATTCATTTTCCTTTTTAATTCTATTTTCTTCTATAGTTTAAGCCTAAATGACTACAGCAGTCTGTTGCTTCTTCTCATATCTTGCCTTTCCTCATATCACTTCTAATTCCCTAAAACTAAAATTTGAGCACATTGTTCTTCTGCACAGAACATTAATGGCACATTTGTCAGTTCATCAATCTTGAATACCTTTTCATGATTTCCATATTTGAGATCTATCCTATGTCCCCCCTCCTATTTCCACCAATTCCTTATCATGAACTTTATTCATGAATTCTTTTTCTTTTACATAAATCTCATTTATACTTCCATGCTGGTCACAAATCTAAGAATATTCTCCCTCCTTTACTCTACTTATCTAATTCCTACCTATTACTTAAGGACATTTCCTCCATAAAGCCTTAATATTCACCAGAACTTATACTCATCACTCTTTTCTTAGACTTTCAGAGAACTCTGGTTCTAGTGGGCATTTGATAGTTTGGGGTTTTTAACTAGACTGGAAAATCTTTGAGTGAGAAACTGAATCTTATAACATTACAAAGATAACATATAGTAGGAATTTAATCCATTTAGGCTGCTGAAGATTTTTATTGATATTGATTTGCTAAGTTAAATAGAACTCAAGACTGAAGACAAAATATGTTAAAGACCTGGTGGCTTAGTTTGGCCTAATGATGAAGAAAATCCTATAAATCTTATTTTCAAGGAATTAAAATTCTTTATTTTTATTAATGTGTTAATTCTTATTTTTGAGACCAATAAAATAAAAGGTTTTACCCTTCTAATAAAATAAACTGAAAAGAGAATAGAAAGACAATCCTACTTACTAATCTGTAAGTGAAACACATTTATGTATGTCAGATATAACATTTTTATTTATAATTCCTAGTTATATTTGACCTACATCCAAACCAAGAATAAAATGCTAAGAAATAACAGTATTTTCACCTTTCTTTTCATGAAAAAGATCAAATAAATTAAGGAGGAATTTTCAAAAGGTTAGTTGCTGGTTCAATTTGTTTCCTGACAGTTTATTACATGCTTCAGTACACAGGATGTTTTCTGCAGAGTGATCGCTAATCAATGTCTTATTAAGAAATGGTATTTCTTGTAAATCACAGAAAGAGCATCTGTCTCAATACCCTAATTTCTTTTCTCATAGTTTGATTTTGGGCAGTTCAATTATATCACACAGAATTTCATCCATAAAAAGACCACATGAGGGCTGATATTATCTGAGAGTAGATTATCCACAGATAAAAGTACTTTCAATTTCTTAAAAGATTCTAGTTGGTGTAAGTATGCCTTAAATTATTTTTTTATAATAACCTCTTTTTTTTTATAATCACCTCTTCTTATTGAACTTGGAACCCTTAGGAAATGAGGTCTCAAGTTCAACATGAACACTAGGCAATTCTTAGTTGTCTATTTTTCCCAAGAACTGAATGCTCCCCACCACCTCCCTGCCCCTTGGAGGTGAGTGGTTACTTATTTTTCACTGGACTTGTTCTATATGAAGGCCTTTCCCTAAAGTAATGCTCCTGGCCTTTCTCCTCACCAGAGGAACAGTAACTTAACTGATTGGAGAGCCTGGGAGAATAAACTGTGCAAGCATGATTAAACCCTTCTTCTCTTCCTCTCTCAGCACTGAAGCTACCATCCAGCTGAGAAAATGTGTTTTCATGTCATCTCCATATCATGAAGTAAAGGGTATCCACCTGCATAATGAGGTCTGAGGTTCACCAGATATACTGCTGACTTCAGAACTCATGCTCTTAATCATTTATTTGTACTGTTCATCAACTCTTGACATTATCTTAGGTTAAGTAGATTACTCAAAGTAACAAATAGGTTTAGGATTGAAATTTGAATTCTAACATAGGTCTTTCTAACTCTAAAGATGACTTTTTGAAAAGCACTGTACTATATTTGTCCAGATTAATGTTAAACTCAAACAATGGAGAGGTTTACTTCTGACCATTATAGAATGACAAAGACCAAATTTACCCTCCCTCCTGAAACAAAAATAAAATAGACAAAATGTATGAAATAGTAGAGTTCAAGACATTGGCAATCAAGCAATGAAGGAAAGTAATCCAAGACAGAAGGGAAAGCAAATCAACTGAGCACTGTGAATCCCAGATTATCTGTTTGAGTTTCCAGACTGCTATGGTGAGCAGGATAATTCAAGTGGAGCACCCTTGGTATCCCTGAGGTAAGGAAATGGAGCTGAGAGTCCAGA
>NW_011379488.1:4882-7218 GCF_000754665.1 Bison bison bison
AATGAGGATAATAATTAATCAATCAAAATTGACTCAGGATTGACTCAGATGTTAGCATTAGCAGATAAAACATTAAACGTTTTCATAACTATGTTGCATATGCTTAAAAAGTTAAGATGCATATGAAACATCTGGAGATAAAAACTAAAATACATAAGATGAAAAATACACTGAATGGGATTCATAATAAATTAGACATTGCAGAAGATAGATTATGTTATGGAGATGTAACAATAGAAGCTATCAAAAATTAAACATATGGAGAAAAACAATCCATTAAAATTAAAAGAGCATATTTGATCTATGGGATCACTTCAGGTAACCTTATATACATGTAACTAGACTCCTTATTGGAGATTGTGGTGACACAAAATACATTTAAATAAATAATAGTCAATAACTTTTCCAGGTTTATGAAAGTGATCCATCAGGAGAAACTCAACAAATTTCTTGTGCAAGAACATGAAGAAATCTATACCAAGTCACATCACAAGCAAGTTATTTTAAACCAGTGATAAAAAGAAAAATCTTAAGCATTCAGAAAATTTGTGGCATGCTTCTAAAGCAGTATTAGTGAAAATTTTATAGCACTAAATGCCTATGTTAGAAAAGAAAAAAGTTGTTTCACATTAAAGTTCTGTAAAAGGAAGAGCAAATTATGTCCAAAATAAGCAGAAAATGGAAATAATAAAGTTTAATGAAAGAGTCAATAAAATAAAAAACAGAAAAACAATAAAAAATCAAAATCAAGTCATTTGAGAGGATTAATAAAATGTATAAACCTCTAGACAGACAAATCAGGGGAAAAAAAGACACAATTGACCAAAATTAGGATGAGAGAGGTTACATCACTACATATTCTTAAAAAATAAAATGTTAGTAAAGGAATGTTAAGAACAAATTCAACAACTCAGATGAAATGGACAACTTCCTTGAAAGCCATGAACTACCAAAGTTCTATTAAAAAGATATATACACTCTATCTATTGAAAGTAACACATTTTTACTTGTAAATCTTTCCACAAAAAAAAAGAAATCTCCAGGCCCATATGACTTCACTGGAGAGTTTTGCCAAACATTTATAGAATAGATAAAGTGATTTCTATACATGCTCTTCCAAAACACTGCAGAAGAGGGATATTTCCCACTCATTTAATCAGCATTAGGCTAATAGCACAAGTACACAAAAACATTCCAATATAACTACAGAGCAATATATCTCACAAAAATTGATGCAAGATGCTTTTGAGTTGTGGTGTTGGAGAAGACTCCTGAGAGTCCCTTGGACTGCAGGGAGATTAAACCAGTCAATCCTAAAGGAAATCAATCCTGAATGTCCATTGGAAGGACTGATGCTGAAGCTGAAACTCCAGTACTTTGGCCACCTGATCCAAAGAGCCAACCCACTGGAAAAGACCCCGATGCTGGGAAACATTGAAGGCAGGAGGAGAAGGAGATGACAGACGGTGAAATGGTTGGATGGCACCACTGACTCAATGGACATGAGTTTGAGGAAGCCAGGTGTGCTGCAGTCCATGGAGCGGCAAATGAATAACAACAAAAGATGTAAATAAATTTTAGTGGATTTGATCCAACAATATGTAAAACAATAATAGACCATGACCAAGTGAAGTTCATTCCAGGAATGAAGAAATGGTATAACAAAATCAATCAACATCATTCACCATATTAACAGACACATATATATATATATAAAATCATCTCAGGAGACATAGAAAATGAATTTAACAAAATCCAACATCCATCCATGATGGAAAAAACTCTCTCAGCATAAAGCAAATCAGGCAAAGATAAATATTGAATAATATCACTTATATGTGGAATCTAAAAAAGTTAAGGGGCATCCTTTGTAGCTCAGTCGGTAAAGAATCTGCCTGCAGTGCAGGAGACCTGGGTTTGATCCCTGGGTTGGGAAGATCTCTTGGAGAAGGAAATGGTGACCCACTCCAGTATCCTTGCCTGGAAAATCTCATGGACAGAGGAGCCTGGTGGGCTGCAGTCCATGGGATCACAAAAAGTCGGGCATGACTGAGTGACTAACACTTACTAAAAAAGTTAAACTCATAAAAACACAGACTGGAATGGGAATTACTAGGGGTTGGCAGCACCAATAAAAGTTTGCTGAACTTTAATTAACTAATTCATAAGCTGTGTGACTATAGACCTGAGTTATAGTTCCAATACTGTCTCTAAATTAGTTTGCAACTTTGGGCAAATCACATTACCATTTAAGCTAATCATTGCAATTTCTTTTAACTCTGATAGTCTGATGTGTCTGCTAAGACACTTCAGTCGTGTTCAACTCTTTGCGACCC
>NW_011379488.1:7318-8058 GCF_000754665.1 Bison bison bison
GATCTAAAAAGTCCAGTCTCTGAGATTTAGCAAACCAGACTTTAAGCTAAAAATCTGAGATAGACACTGTTCAGTTCTCTTAAAAGACAGACATCAAAACAAACAGATTAGTAATAGTAATATTATGGGATAAAAGACACATGACAAGAATAAGGCCCCATTAAAATTATATTTTCTCAAATAGGATGTCCATAATAGTCATCCTACAGTTCCTTGTTTTGGAAACAGTCCCAAGAAAGAAAAGACTCCTATACCTTTATCCTAAGTAATAAAATTATCAAATATTGACATTATTCTGTTAAGCTCCTTTCAGACATGTCCACCAGCTAGAAAAAAATAAATCATACTTATTCAATTATAAAGAAACAAGCTCATGAACAATTGCTATAAGCACATGTTGTTGTTGTTTTGTCACTAAGTTACCATGGACTCTCTGCCAGCCTGCATCTCCCAGGTTCCTCTGTTCATGGGATTTCCCAAGAAAGAATACTGGAGTGGGTTGCCATTTCCTTCTCCAGGGGATCTTCCCGAAGCAAGGATTAAACCTGCATCTCCTGCATTGGCAGGCGGGTTCTTTACCATTGAGCCACCTGGAGAGTCCATCAGTTCAGTTCAGTTGCTCAGTCGTGTCTATCTCGACTGAGCATCCTATGGACTGCAGCACGCCAGGATTCCCTGTCAATCACCAACTCCTGGAGCTTACTCAAACTCATGTCCATGGAGTCAGTGATGCCATCCAA
>NW_011379488.1:8158-8586 GCF_000754665.1 Bison bison bison
CTCTCACATCCATACATGCCTACTGGAAAAACCATAGCCTTGACTAGACGGACCTTTGTTGGTAAAGTAATGTCTCTGCTTTTTAATACGCTGTCTAGGTTGGTCGTAACTTTTCTTCCAAGGAGTAAACGTCTTAATTTCATGGCTGCAGTCACCAACCACAGTGATTTTGGAGCCCTGAAAAATAAAGTCTGCTACTGTTTCCATAAGTACAGCTTATGGGAAGTCCATAAGCACACATAAATAACATCTTATTTGGTTTATGAGACATACTCTTACTACCATATCAGCAATCTGGCCTGGAGTAATAAAATCCATTATGGAGTGACTTCTGACAGGCAAAGAGCTTTCAAGTCATCACTGCCATCTTTCAGTTCAGTTCAGTAGCTCAGTCGTGTCCGACTCTTTGTGACCCCATGAAGCACAGC
>NW_011379488.1:8923-9453 GCF_000754665.1 Bison bison bison
TTTTTAATATGCTGTCTAGATTGGTCATAACTTTCCTTCCAAGGAGTAAGCATTTTTTAATTTCATTGCTGCAATCATCATCTGCAGTGATTTTGGATTACAAATATCTGTGAAAAGAAGGGAAGCAAAAAGCAAAGGAGAAAAGGAAAGATATACCCATTTGAATGCAGAGTTCCAAAGAATAGCAAGGAGAGATAAGAAAACCTTTCTCAGAGATCAATGAAAAGAAATAGAGGAAAACAACAGAATGGGAAAGACTAGAGATCTCTTCAGAAAATTAGAGATACAAAGGGAACATTTCATGCAAAGATGGGCTCGATAAAGGACAGAAATGGTATGGACCTAACAGAAGCAGAAAATATTAAGAAGAGGTGGCAAAAATACACACAAGAACTGTACAAAAAAGATCTTCACGACCCAGATAATCATGATGCTGTGATCACTCACCTAGAGCCAGACATCCTGGAATGTGAAGTCAGGTGGGCCTTAGAAAGCATCACTACAAACAAAGCTAGTGGAGGTGATGGAAT
>NW_011379488.1:10525-13645 GCF_000754665.1 Bison bison bison
CATTCAGAAAACTAAGATCATGTCATCCGGTCTCATTACTTCATGGTAAATAGATGGGGAAACAATGGAAACAGAGGCTGACTCCCATCTTTCCAAAAAGAGAAAAGCTGGACAAACTAAAAATCAAAGAGACCTAGAGAAAACTTAGTTTGTAAGACCACCAGTTCATGAATAATGAATAGACAGTCAATCCAGAGAACCATCGCTGGAATCTACTTCTCTGGAATAGAACGTGCCATAGCCATAAATTAATCATAACACTTAAATGGTGGTTCTAATGAATTGTTGGAAGCTGAAGGTTTATGAGCATGAAAGTGAGAAACAACCAGGGCCTCATGGACCCTCACATTCGCATGAGGTTTATTTGCAAGAATCCTGTTTCTTTCTCATATTAAAGAGCCAAGAAAAATTATACATCTCTGGCAGAAATAGGGGCAAAGCATCCATTTCAAGTATGCCCAGAGCATTCTGCATAAGAATCCCAGGCTTGGACTTCCCTGGTGGCTCAGGGAGTAAGAATCCACCTGCCAATTCAGGGGACACAAGTTCGATCTGTGGTCCGGGAAGATTCCACATGCCATGGAGCAACTATGCCTGTGTGCCAGCAAGTCGCAACTAATGAGCTTGCATGCTGCAGCTACTGATGCCTATTGTTCTGCAACAATCAGAAGCCTGTGCAGCACAACCAGAGAGTAGTCCTAGCTCTCTGCAACTAGAGAAAGCTTATGTGCAGCAATGATGACCCAGCTCACCCAAAGTAAACAAATATAACTGTGTGTACATATCAGTACATGTCAAAAAAAAAAAAATACCTACTTTCCATCAGGAAAGACTTACCAGAGCCCTATCCCACCTGAGGGAATGACATTCCCCCACTCTAGCTCCCTCTAGCGTTCAGAAACACTTGCAAAGGTCATAGGCCAAAGGCACAAATCCCTCTAAAAGACTGATATTTAATCAAGAGATTATAGAAAACTCTGCCTCGCCTATATACTACAATGATGCCAACAGACCTGTAGCACGGTAACAGTGGATTACAGCTGAAAGAGCTACAAGAGAGCAAATCTCTGTGAGAAGGAGTAATTATAGAACCCAAACTGTAAGGGACAGAAAGAAAGATACTTTAAGAATTTGATGCCTTCAGTATCTATAGTTACAAAAAAAAAAAAAAAAATTAGACACAAAGCAATTCTTAGAAAACTAATATATATCCTCACCTTATAGGCCTATTTATCTTCATTCCTGTTACCCAATGCATCCTGTCTGGTTTTTAACAACAACAACAACAAAAATACAAGGCATTCTAAAACAAAAGAAGAAAAAAGCATATTCTGAAGAGACAAAGCAAGGGTCAGAATCAGACTAAGATAGGACACAGATTTTGAATTATCAGAAATGAAATTAAAGTAACAATGGTTAACATACTAAGCACTCTAATGAAAAAAGTAAACATTCAAGAAATGATGGGTAATGTAAGCAGAGAGGAAATTTTCTAAGAAAAATGTCAAAAGGAAATTACAGACATGAAAATCTCTGTAACAGATATGAAGAAAATTCTTGTTTGGTTTACCAATACACCAGACATAGCCAAAGAAAAAAATTAGTGAGCTTCATGACAGATCACTAGAAACTTCTCAAGTTGAAATGCAAAGAAAAAATAGGGGATAAAACCCCACCAGAACATTCAAGAACTTTGGAACAACTTCAAAGAGAATAATTGGAATATCAGAAGAAGAAAGAAAAAATAGAGAAGAAATATTTGAAGCAACAATGTCTGAGAAATTTCCAAAATTAATGACAGACATCAAGCCATAGATTGAGGAAGCTCATAGAATATCAAATGGAATAAGTACTAAATAACTATACTTAGGAATATCCTATTTAAACTGCAGTGGGGACAGCTTGTGTGTAGAAGGAAAACAATAACAATAAGAAGTCCACTTCTTATCAAGAATCATAAAAAGTAAGAAGAGTGGCATGAGATATTTAAAGTGTTAAAAGAAAACCCAGTAAAATTATACTTCAAATATGAAGAAGAAATAAAACCTTTTACAAACCCTCCCATTTCCATTCCCCCAGTAGACAGTCATTGACAAGAGACCTGCCCTCCAAGAAAAGTTCTTGGAAAATCTTCAGGAAGAAGAAAAATGCTTTAGGTCATAAACTCAGATCTACATGAGAAAGGAAGAACACCAGAGAAGGAGTAAATAGAGATAAAATAAAATCTATTTTTTTATATTCTTCATTTATCTAAAAGATAACTATTTAATGTCATAATATTCATAGAGTACAGTGATTATAGCATGTGAGTGAATGAATGAGTAGCAGCAATATCGTAAGAGCCAGGAGACAAGAATGAGGACTATTTTGTTATAAGATGTCTGAGCTACACAAGAAATTTTATTTAAAGTGGACTTAGAGTATTATAACATATTTTCAAAAAAACAATAATTGATACACTAAAGGAGATGTAAAATGGAATAATAAGAAACACTCAGTTAAAACCAAAGATTGAAAAGAAGGCTCTGGCAATGATTAGAAAATAGTTATAAACATGGATAATATTAATCCAAATGTATCAATAACTATTTTGAATATTAATGTCCTTAACACACTATCCCAGATGATTTCACCATTAAATTCTACAGGTGGATTCTTTACCACTGAGCCACCTGGGAAGCCTAACTTCTAAGGAAGGAATAGCAATTCTTCACAATCTCTTACAAAAAATAGAAGCAGAATGAATATTTTTTAGCTCATTCTATTAGGCCAGCATCACTCTAATACAAAAATCAGGCAAAGAGATTCCAAGAAGAAAAATGACAGACCAATATCTCTCATGAATATAGATGTAAAAATCCTCAAGAATATGTTAGCAAAATGAATCCAAAAATGTATAAAAAAATACACCATGACTGAATTTTCTGTGAAGCTGGTCCAACATGAAAATCAGTTAATCTGATAAGAACAGATACTACACTTGATCTTAGCCAAAAGTGGTGCTGGGAAATCTGGTCAACCACCTGTAAAAGAATGAAACTAGAACACTTTCTAACACCATATACAAAAATAAACTCAAAATGGATTAAAGATCTCAACGTAAGACCAGAAACTATAAAA
>NW_011379488.1:14503-14999 GCF_000754665.1 Bison bison bison
CTGGTGCACTGGGACGACCCAGACGGATGGTATGGGGAGGGAGGAGGGAGGAGGGTTCAGGATGGGGAACACATGAGAAATAAAGGAATAAAAAAATAAATAAATAAATAAATAAAAATTAAAAAGAAAAAGAAAAAAAAAAGAAAATCAGTTAATCACTGAATGTTATCTACCACATCAACAGACTAAAGAAGAAAAATCATATGATCATATTAATTAATGCTGAAAATGTATTAAAAAAATATGATTTATGATAGCATCCCCCAAATGAAATAATTGGGTATATATCTAGTAAATGTGTATAGGAACTCTACGCTGAAAATGACAAAACAAAATCAAAGAAGCACCTAGAAAGGTGGGATGGGATGGGGTGTATGAGGGAGGTTGAAGAGAGAGGGGACATATACATACTTAAGAGTTGACTCATTGGAAAAGACTCTGATGCTGGGAGGGATTGGGGGCAGGAGGAGAAGGGGACGACAAAGGATGAGATGGC
>NW_011379488.1:15099-16961 GCF_000754665.1 Bison bison bison
GGCTGGATGGCATCACTGACTCGATGGACATGAGTCTGAGTCAACTCCGGGAGTTGGTGATGGACAGGGAGGCCTGGCGTGCTGCAATTCATGGGGCCGCAGACAGTCGGACACGACTGAGCGACTGAACTGAACTGATGTATGCTTAAACATGTATCATTTTACATATTTGGTTTTTTGGTACATTTTCAAAGGTATAATAGTACACAAAATGTTGTTTTATTACTCAAAAATATGCTACTAAAGGTCGTCTATTCTGTACATGCAGTTCTAGGATATATTTATATGAATATACTATAATTTATCCATTCTTCAGTCACTAAATATTTAAATATTTTGTTTGCCATTTTACTTTTTTTTACATGTAACATTACTGCTATAAACATTCTTATAAATGTGTTCCAGAGTTTTCATGTCATTTTTGTTTTGTAGAGTGTGTCAATATTCATCGTTACAAAAATGCCAAACTGTTTTCCTAAGTAGTTATACTAGTTTATACTCTCAACAGTGATGTATAAGAGATTCTGTTCATTCAATACTGAATCCTCTTCAATACTTTTGATTCTTTACTAATCGAAGTGGGTATATACTGTTATCACATTGTGGTCTTGGTTTATAGTGACTTCTTTGTGAAGTTAAACATATATTTAGTCCTCACAAATGTTTCTCTTCTACAAAATATTTGTTCATGATTTGTTATGTTTTCTTTTTCTTATTTTCTTTTGAGTTTACAAGAATTCTTGCTGTATTTTCAAATAATCCTTTGTCAGCTCTTTGTGCTGTAATACTTCTATGTATCTAGATTGTCTTTTAATGGACAGAAGTTCATTCTTTTAATATATTCAAACTTGTCAAACTATACTATTTAATTCTGGTGTTAAGTATGGCTTGTTTTAGAAAGCCTCTGTTATCCTCAAGGTTAGAGAGATATTCACCTATATCTTATTTTTAAAGTTGTGCTTTGGCAGACTGGATGGGAGGGGAGTTGGGGAAGAATGGATACATGTATATGTATGGCTGAGTCCCTTTGCTGTCCACCTGAAACTATCACAACATTGTTAATCAGCTATACCCCAATACAAAATAAAAAGTTAAAAAAATAAAGTTGAGTCTTGGACTTTTAAATTCTTAATCCAGTTGACATTTATTTACCTATATTATGAGGCATAGCTATATGATATAGTTTTGGGAAAGTATATAACAAATATTTTCAGCTCCACCTAAAAAATATTCTTTCCCATGAACTAATTCATTTAACAAAGCACATGCATGTATTTAAACATGTTTGGTGTGTGTACTTGTCTCTCCTTCCTTTAGTGAATAGTGTGCCTCATTCCCAAACACTGGCTTTATAGTGAGAGACTCGCATTGATCCCATCTCATATGGAACACACTTCAAAAGAGCCAAACTCCTGGCAGCTACTACATGCTCCAGAGACCAGCAGATTTCAACTCTATTCACTTCCTTTTATTCTTGTTATGTTTCTGGTTCTTGCTGTGCTGTGCTTAGTCGCTCAGTCGTGTCTGACTCTTTGCGACCTCATGAACTGTAGCCTGCTAAGCTCCTCTGTTCATGGGATTCTCCAGGCAAGAATACTGGAGTAGGTTGTCATGCCCTCCTCCAGGGGATCTTCCCAACCCACGGATCAAACCCAGGTCTCCCATATTGCAGGAGGATTCTTTACTGTCTGAGCCACCAGGGAAGCTCATCAATACTGAAATGGGTAGCCTATCCCTTCTCCAGGGGACTTTCCCAACCCAGGAATCAAACCAAGGTCTCTTGCATTGCAGGTGGATTCTTTACCAGCTGAGCTGCTAGGAAAGCACTTCTGGTTTTTAGTTATTGCTAAATATTTGAAGCA
>NW_011379488.1:17437-22023 GCF_000754665.1 Bison bison bison
TATACATGCAAATAATCCCAGCATATTTATAAAACAATATTAAATTAAACTGCTGCTATGATTTAAAACTAGCTATCACTCCATTGCAAAACACCTATTTAAGCAAACCCTTTTTTTTTAACTTTGTATTTTATATTAGAATGTAGTTGATTGTTGTGATAGTTTCAGGTGTATAGCAAAGTGATTCAGTTATGCATATACATGTATCTATTCTTTTTCAAATTCTTTACCTATTTAGGTTGTTATATAATATTGTTGGTAATGGGCAGGGAGGCTTGGCATGCTTCAGTCCATGGGGTTGCAAAGAGTCGGACATGACTGAGCGACTGAACCGAACTGATAATATTGAGCAGAGTTCCCTGTGTTATATAGTTGGTCCCTGTTGGTTATCCATTTTAAATATAGCAGTGCTTTTTATAAGGATTTAGTAATCACAAGGCAAAACAAAAATTCAATTACCACTGAAATTTTAATGTGATAATAATCTGTTTGCTCTATTCCCTTGCATGATCCAACACTATACACTATATATTATCCATTTAGCAAACCAACTATTCCTATTTTTCAAATTTCCAACTGCACTGGCAGGGTGAAGATAACTGTTCTTTCTAGAAATGTATCAAGTTCAGTGTCCAAAGCCTTTGTAATAAAGCTATCACCGAGTATCTCTCTGACTGTTCTTCCCCACTGTCTTCTATTTTATTTCAAATGACCAAGAAATGTCTTAATGGGCTTCTGTAGTAAACAAAATGTCACCTTAACATTATACCTCTGAATAATTTTCCAAGCTTTGGGAGAAATTTAACATCAGTCAGAATGCGTGTTTTGAAAACAATATATAAAAAATTATTGGCTTTAATTTATTTCAGACTCGTATGCCTGAGTCAAACTAAATGAATTTTGTTCAAAGTAGCATAGGAATCAGGGTACTTACCCCATTTTATTGAGGTATACTTGATAACCATGTAAAATGTACTCTGTGAAGAACTAAGCTTAAAGAAATACTATCATATTTATATGGATAATGGCAATATCTGTCCTGAAACAGGGAGAGGTTTGTGTTATCTTGGAATATGTCTAATTAATGTCTAGATTCAAATATTTTAATCAAGAATTGCATTGCATACTCATTTAGCAGGCAGCAACTGACATGCTTCCAATATTATCAAATTCTATTTTGATATGCAAATAAGCAAATTTATGGTTGATTCCTTCAGTATTAAATTAATTCAATGTCCCTATCTTCTTCTATTCTTAATTAATTCAATTAATTAAATTCAATGTCCCTGCCTTATTTCCTAAATAAGTTGTCAAGCATTAAATTTCTTCAGGTTGAACATATAATAATTGGCTTAACTTTATGCTTGGGAAGAGTGTTTGGTCAGATCACTGGACTCTAACCTAAATTTCTGAGGTTTTTTGGACTTAGGAGTTGACACAGAGCTAAACCCTGAAAATGTGCACTGTACTTAAAACTACAAATGCCGTGCAGAGAGGAGAGTGGATATGAGCTCTTTCTGGAGTTTGCCCTCCTTGCTGAAACTCCTCAAACAGCTTAAACAGGAGGCAGAGCTATTGCCACCAGCTTCAAGAATTGTTCAGGGGCTTCCCTTTTGGTTCAGCTGGTAAAGAATTGTTCAGTACTGAAAATAATTTTTAAAAATTTAAACTACATATAAGTACTATTGTAAGTACATGTATAATGTGATTTGATTTTCTCTACTGTTTTATGAAATGGGTTATCATCCCTATTTTGTTGCTAATTAAGGAAAAGAAAGTAAGTAATAAGCATTTGATAGTACTGATAGGTACTAATTATTTGGTTGGTTGCCCTTGAGCAGAAGCTTTGAAGTAATCAGGACCTACTCAAAGATTTGGTCATCTGTGGCACATTTTACCTCTGCCTCATTTTATTTCTGTGTCACAAGTTTCATAGCAAACAACCCCCTCATCAGGGAGACTAGTCAGGATAGTATAGTTTGATCACTGAAATCAGTCTTATAGGAATACAAACATTCAGTATCAGCTGATGGTGAATTTTTATATTCATGAAAGCCTGAGTTCTCTTCCTACAAATTTGATGAGCTTTGTCTGTATTTACCACATCTAGCAATCAGATATAGGTACCAACCAATCACATAACTTCAAAATCAACGAAAAATGCATTGTTTGCTTTTACATGGCTGGAAAATGGTCCTACCTCTTAAGGCTAGAAGCTTATAATTCAACAACCATTTGTGACTGCTATTTCTGAAACTGGCCACATGGAAAGCACTGGAGACACACAACAAAGAAATGATTCCTGCCATCACAGAATTCACAATTTAGTGTGGAAGGCACACATGTTAACAATTCATCACAACACACATATGAGTATGTGATAATAAATATATGCATACAATATTGACATCATGTTGATATAGTAGTGAAAAAAGAAAGACTGCATAGGGAAAGTGATATCTGAGCATGGCTTTGAGAGATAAGTAGGTGTTTACCATGAAAAAGAGAATCAAAAAATGAAGGAAAAAAGAGACCATCATTGTTCAAATGTAGACAACAAGACAATGCATGTCTTTGGTTTCTTTTGGAAAAGTTATTTACCTCTATCCTTAAGAACTGGGTCACACTACCTCAGAAATAGTAGAAGTAAAATCACTGTGCATTATTAGAGGGAAAGCAAACCAATTTGATATGTTCTTGAAGAAGAATCTTGTGCCTGGCACTGTGCTACAGATTATGAGGAGTGATGTGTTGTTGCTTAGTCATGTCTGACTATTTGCAACCCCATGGACTGTATCCCACCAGGCTCCTCTGTCCATAAAATTCTCCAGGCAAGAATACCGGAGTGAGTTTCTGCGCCCCCCTCTAGGGGATCTTCCTGATCCAAGGATCGAACCTGAGTCTCCTGCACTGTAGGTGGATTCTTTACCGTCTGAGCCACCACGGAAGCCCTGGTGTGATAAGTCCTCAGAAATGATAGGTAATACTGAATCTCAATAGGTCAGAAATGTCTCTTATTAGCAGCTTCCAGGACTTTTGTGAGTATAGTATTTCATTGTCACTGTCATTACATTGGTCATAATAGTATATTTTATATATTGTGCTGAACTTTAATTATAAGGATTGTACTTATGATACTTACAGTTTGGCAGATAATCACCTATAGTTGTATATTAGGCATCATTTGTATCTGGGACACCTTTCCCTTGACAGTCTTAAGCCACTGATAGCAGTGTCTCCTTCCACAGTATAATACCTCTTGTCATTGATTCTAGAAATAGTTACTAAATGGAAATGCAAAGTCATGCCCCAATTTCTGGCTAGCACTCTCAATACAAGGGTGCTTTTATAAAGATGTAATTTAGGGGGGAGGGTTTAGGGAATAAGAGCAATAAATGGCACATTCTCTAATTTACTGAATTCTAAATCAATTGAGACATAGGACAAGGTAGCCTGACAGATGATTATCAAAATATCAGCTATAATTTGATAAAGTGATACTGGAGAGCATGTGTTGATTGCCTAGCAACAGCTAACTTCTTATTATTGCGCCCCAGAAGGATTGCAGGCACAGCTCAAATACCTCTAGACCACCTCTGACAAGTGTAGCGATTAGACCACTTACTTTCCTACCTGGGTTGAGTGCAGAGCAGTGTGTTCCTTCATTGTAGTCAATCAGATCTCCCAAAGAGAAATATTAGAGCCAAAAAACACCTACTTCTTTCTCCAAAACTCACTAAGCAGATCAATCACCCCTCCTTCTGTACAGAGGATGGAAGTAGTAACAGTAATTAATGTTCCTTCAAACGGAAAACTGAAGTCAAGAAAAAGGAGGTCCTCTCCACATGAATTAACAGAAAACATAAGCGTATGTAACACAAATAAAACAAAAGATATCATATCAATGCTAACAAGCCTCACAAAACTCCTATATTTGCCAAGGGTAGATGATTTTTAGAAACTTACAAAGGCATTAGAGAGGATAAGACTAAACAGAGTTTTTTCTGCCTTGGAAACTAGAGCGGCTGTGCTGTCTACTACTGGATCAATTTCAATTCTTAGCAGGTGCCTTTTAATTAATCACTCAATAATTTTGGTTTTCTCTGCGATAACAATCGGCTTCCTTGTGGCTCAGTGGTAAAGAATCCACCTGCCAATGCAAGAGACACAAGAGACCCCAGATGGATCCCTGGGTTGGGAAGATCCCCTGGAGTAAGAAATGGCAACCCACTCCAGTATTCCTGCCTGGAGAATTCCATTGACTGAAGAGCCTGGTGGGCTACAGTCCCCAGGTGCCAAGAGTCAGACAGGACTGAATGACTGAGCATGGGCCTATGATAACAATTACTGTTTTCCAACTGTGTTGCCAAATTTCATATTCAACTTCAACCTTTCTTTTATTTTTTTCTTAAAGAAATACTTTTCTGATTACTTATTATATTTTAGGCATTAGAACCTAAAAGTAGCCAAGCTTCTTCATATTTGCTTTCAAATAAATATTAATCAGGGGTCTAAATACAAATAAAAAACAATTAAAAAATTTACTGTAGGCATGGAAAATATATGGGGAAACAGTGGAAACAATG
>NW_011379488.1:22123-24744 GCF_000754665.1 Bison bison bison
GCCACCTCATGCGAAGAGCTGACTCATTTGAAAAGACCCTGATGCTGAGAAAGATTGAGGGCAGGAGGAGAAGGGGACGACAGAGGATGAGATGGTTGGATGGCATCACCGACTCAATGGACATGGGTTTGGATAGACTCTGGCAGTTGGTGATGGAAAGAGAGGCCTGGTGTGCTGCAGTCCATGGGGTCACAAAGAGTTGGGTATGACTGAGTGACTGAACTGAGCTGAACTGAACTTTAGTAAACTATCAATGGCAGATTTTATTCATAATATGACCATGTAAATAGCAGCTGTCCTTTCTCCTCCAACCTCTCCAGCTTTACTGTTATTTTCCTCATTCATTATCCTAAAATTTAAGTGGTTAATTAAAGGGAATTAACTCTCCTTAGAAATTAGACAAAGATAAGGGATGATTATATTTTCTTCATCACACATATAAAACTTATTTAGTCTCAATGATAATACTGTAAGTTAAAGATTGTTATTTTTCTCTTTTGTAGAAGAGGAAACAGGAGATTGGAGAAGTAAATTAATTTCAATGTCTACAGAATCAGTAAAAGTGGAAGAACTTAGATTTGAAACTAGGTTTGTTTGTTTTTAAAGAAACTTTGGAAGTGTATTAAAAAATGAAACAAACAAAGAAAAAAGGATTTAAAATCATGTTCCACTGACCTAAAAATTGTTAAAGATTAGAGAAGAATTGTATTCACTCAAAATATGCCTTGTAGATAGAGCAAAAATTCAGCATTATGAACTACCAAATGCTTGAGTAAATATTCTCTTGAGGAATGTCTACCATCAAACGATTTTTTTTTTCCTTTTGGTGGTATTATTTTACAGAGATGACTTTGTAGAATTTGTTTTGTGGGGCTGGGAGAGGATCTCAGCTCAGGACAAAGTCTTACTTGTGTTAAGTTTCTAAAATTAATAAACTATTTTTTAAACAGTTTTAGATTTACAGAAAAATCAAACAGTACAGGGAGTTCTCATATGGAACAGTTTTCCCTTTTATTAACATCTCCTATTAGAATGGTACATTTGTTAATATTAATGAACCAATGTTGGTATATTATTAATTTAAGATTTCTTCATTATTTTATTACTGTTGTTTTTCTGTTTCACAATCCCATTCAGGATACCACAAGACATTTAAATGTCATATCTCCTTAACTCCTCTTAGCTGTGACAGTTAATCAAATTTTCCTTGTTTTTGATTATCTTGCTAGTTCAGCAGAGTACTTGTCATGAATATTGTAGGAGGCCCCTCTATTGGAATTACTGAGGTTATGAGTTTTAGAGAAAAAGGTCACAGAGTCAAAGTGCCATTCTCATCACATCATATCAAGAATACGGACTACCAACAGGGACAGATAGCCCTTGACCACCTGGCTGAGGTTATGTTTGTTAGGTTTCTCCACTGTGAAGTTACTCCACCACCACCACCCCCACCCCCAACTTTTCATACTGTTCCCTTTGGAAGGAAGTCACAATGTGTAGCTCACACTTAATGAGTGGGATGCTTTGTTCCATCTCCTTGAAGGCATAGTATCTACATAACCTATTAAAATTATTCTATGTGGGGGATTTGTCTATTCTCTCAGTGATATATTTTTTTGCTCATTATTTAATGGAATTGTTTGCTGTCTTATTTTTGAGTTTTAAGCATTCTTTCTTTATTGTAGATACAAATCCTTTATCAGATATGTGTTTTGCAAATATTTTCTCCCAGGCTGTGGCTTGACTTTTCATTCTCTTAGCAGTGTCCTTTGCAGAGCACACTTTGAATTTTGATAAACAGTAATTGGTCAGTTATTCCTTTGATGGCTCATGTTGTGCATATTCTATCTAAAAAGTCATCACCAAATAAAGGGTCACATAGATTGTTTTCTATGTTTTCTTCTAGAAATATCATAGGCTTTTTCTTTTTAAAGATTCATTTTAAGTTTATTTTTTAGGTAAGGTAAGAGATCTGTATCTAGATTGTGTGTGTGTGTGTGTGTGTGTGTTTGAATATGGATATCTACTTGTTCTAGCACCATTTATTGAAAAGACTATCCTTTCTCCATGGAATTGTTTTCCTATTTTGTCAAAAATCAGTTAACTATATTTGTTTGGGTCTATTTCTGGGCTCTTTATTCTGTTCCACTGATCTATGTATCTATTCTTTCATCTAATATCAAGATGTCTTAGTTTCTGTAACTTTATAGTACATCTTATAATCACATAGTGTGAGTTCTCCAACTCTGTTCTTATTCGATATTGTGTTGGCTGTTCTAGGGTCTTTGTCTTATCATTTAAGCTACAGAATAAGTTTGTCAATCATTTTAAAATATCTTGCTTGGATTTTTAATCAGATTGTGTTGAATCTATAGATCAAACTGAGGAGAATTTGCATTTTAAGAATATTGAGTTTTCCAATTCATGAATATGGTAACTGTAGCCTTGAAATTAAAAGATGCTTACTCCTTGAAGAAAAGCAATGACAAACCTAGACAGCATATTAAAAAGCAGAGACATTACTTTGCCAACAAAGATCCCTCTAGTCAAAGCTATGGTTTGTCCAGTAGTCATGTATGGATGCGAGAGTTGGACTATAAAGAAAGCTGAGTGCCAAAGAA
>NW_011379488.1:24844-25180 GCF_000754665.1 Bison bison bison
TCATGATAGCACAGTCATAAAGAATCTGCTTGCCAACACATGAAACATGAAGAGATATAGATTTGATTCCTGGGTTAGGAAGAAGCTCTGGAGTAGGAAATGGCAACCCACTCCAGTATTCATGCCTATAAAATTCCATGGACAGACGAGCCTGGCAGGCTACAGTCCATGGTGTTGCAGAGTCAGACACAACTGAGCAACTTCACAAACACATGATTTTTCCAGGAGTCATGTGTGGATGTAAGAGTTGCAACATAAAGAATGCTGAGTGTCAAAGAATTGATGTTTTCGAATTGTGGTGCTGGAGAAGATGCTTGAAAGTCCCTTGGACAGCAA
>NW_011379488.1:26306-26466 GCF_000754665.1 Bison bison bison
ACTGTAGTCATGAAATTAAAAGACGTTTGCTCCTTGGAAGAAAAGCTATGACAAACCTAGACAGTGTATTCAAAAGCAGAGACATCACTTTGTGACAAAGGCCCGTATATTCAAAGTTATGGTTTTTCCATAGCATCTTCATGATAGCACAGTCATAAAG
>NW_011379488.1:26566-27117 GCF_000754665.1 Bison bison bison
AGTTGTTAATGGACAGGGAGGCCTGACATGCTGTAGTCCATGGGGTTCCAAAGAATCATTTACAACTTAGTGACTAAAAACACTCCCAGGTGGTATTGGTAACGAACTCATTTGCCAATACAGGTAGATGAAAGAGGCATGGGTTCAATCCTTGAGTCAGGAAGATCCCCTGGAGGAGGGCATGGCAACCCACTCCAGTATTCTTGCCTCAAAAATTCCATGGTCAGAGGAGACTGGTAGGCTTCAGTCCGTGTATGTGTACACACCCAGTCACTTCAGTCATGTCTGACTCTTGGCGACCTTATGGACTGTAGGCCACCAGGTTCCTGTCCTTGGTCAAGAATACTGGAATGGATTACCATGCTACCTCCAGGGGATCTTCCCCACCCAGAGATTCGAACTAGAGTCTGCCTATGTCTCCTACGCTGCAGGCAGATTCTTTACCCACTGAGCCACCTTGGACCCTTTCAGTCCATAGGGTCACACAGAATTCAACATGACTGAAGTGACTTAGCATGCACACATAACTATATAAATATAGAAAAATATTT
>NW_011379488.1:27217-27912 GCF_000754665.1 Bison bison bison
AAGAAAGCCTTCCTCAGTGATCAATTCAAAGAAATGGAGGAAAACAAAAGAATGGGAAAGACTAGAGATCTCTTCAAGAAAATTAGAGTTACCAAAGGAACATTTCATGCAAAGATGGGCACAATAAAGGACAGAAACAGTATGAACCTAACAGAAGCAGAAGATATTAAGAAGAGGGGGCAAGAATATACAGAGAAACTATACAAAAAAGATCTTCAAGACCCAGATAATCACGATGGTGTGATCACTCACCTAGACCAGACATCCTGGAATGCAAAGCCAGGTCGGCCTTAATAAGCATCACTACGAACAAAGCTAGTGCAGATGATGGAATTCCAGTTGAGCTATTTCAAATCCTAAAGGATGATGCCATTAAAGGGCTGCATCAATAGGCCAGCACATTTGGAAAACTCAGCAGTGGTCACAGAACTGGAAAAGGTCAGCTTTCATTCCAATTCCAAAGAAAGGCAATGCCAAAGAATGCTTAAACTACCACATAATTGCACTCATTTCACATGCTAGCAAAGTAATGCTCAAAATTCTCTAAGCCAGGCTTCAACAGTACATGAACTGTGAACTTTCAGATGTTCAAGCTGGATTTAGAATAGGCAGATGAACCAGAGATCAAATTGCAAACATCAGTTGGATCATCACAAAAGCAAGAGAATTCCAGAAAAACATCTATTTCTGCTTTA
>NW_011379488.1:28012-28435 GCF_000754665.1 Bison bison bison
TATATTTACAAAAAATAAAAGTCACTTCTAAACAACTGGTCAGTTAAACAAAACATTTAGAATATGAGATAATGAAATTTCTATACATAAAAACTGAAGTAGTACTTATGGGTAAATATGTAACATTAAGAATGCATATTTGAAAACAATAAATATTAAAAATAATTGAGTAGAGTATTGAAATAAATAAGCTAAGAACCAAAGGCATAGATAAGAGCATAAAGAAATATTAAAGGTAAGAGAAAATTTAAATATTAACAACAACACCAAAAACTTTTTAAGACAATCAGTAAAATCAAGGCTGGAATCTGATTGACTATATTTTTTGCAGCCAAATATAGAGAAGATCTATATAGTCAGCAAAAACAAGACCAGGAGCTGACTGTGGCTCAGATCATGAAGTCCTTATTGCAAAATTCAGAC
>NW_011379488.1:28535-28835 GCF_000754665.1 Bison bison bison
TCATGACATTTTACAGGGGGCAGTGATCAAGACCATCCCAAGAAAAAGAAATGCAAAAAGACAAAATGGTTGTCTGCGGAGGCCTTACAAATAGGTGAGAAAAGAACAGAAGCTAAAGGCAAAGGAGAAAAGGAAAGATACACACATTTAAATGCAGAGTTCCAAAGAACAGCAAGGAAAGATAAGAAAGCCTTCCTCAGTGATCAATTCAAAGAAATGGAGGAAAACAAAAGAATGGGAAAGACTAGAGATCTCTTCAAGAAAATTAGAGTTACCAAAGGAACATTTCATGCAAAGATG
>NW_011379488.1:28935-29350 GCF_000754665.1 Bison bison bison
TGGGAAAGGAGTACTTCAAGGCTGCATATTGTCTCCCTGTTTATTTAACTTCTATGCAGAGTACATCATGTGAAATGCCATACTGCATGAAGCACAAGCTGGAATCTAGATTGCCAAGGAGAAATATCAACAGCCTCAGATATGCAGATGATACCACCCTAATGGCAGAAAGTGAAGAGGAACTAAAGAGCCTCTTGATGAAATTGAAAGAGGAGAGTGAAAAAGCTGGCTTAAAACTCAACATTCTAAAAACTAATGTTGTGGCACCCAGTCCCATCATTTCATGGCAAATAGGGGAAAATGGAAGCAGTGACAAATTTTCTCTTCTTGGCTTCCAGAATCCCTGTGTACTGTAACTGTAGTCATGAAATTAAAAGACGTTTGCTCCTTGGAAGAAAAGCTATGACAAACCTAG
>NW_011379488.1:30401-31385 GCF_000754665.1 Bison bison bison
ATTCATTGGAAGGACTGATGCTGAAGCTGAAACTCTAATACTTTGGCCACCTGATGTGAAGAACTGAATTATTGAAAAAAATCCCTGATGCTGGGAAAGATTGAAGGTGGAAGGAGAAGGGGATGATAGAGGATGAGATGATTGGATGGCATCACTGACTCGATGGACGTGAGTTTGACTCGGTGATGGACAGGGAAGCCTGGCGTGCTGCAGTCCATGGGGTCACAAAAAGTCGAATACGACTGAGCGACTGAACTGAACTGAACTGAAGGCTGACATTTCAAAAAGATTCATAAAGTAAACAAAATTTTCAAACAGGATTTGAAAAAAAAATCTTGTAAGCTCGAAACCTAAGAGAAGTTGCTCTATCTAATTACCAAAGACACTCAGGAAACCTCTGAATGCTTGAGAATAACTTTTACCCTTAGAACTAATGAGACTTGAGGGTGAGCTATAATTAAAAAAAAAAAAAAGTTCAGTATTCTAATAAAGCCATCATTGTTCCACTTCACACCTTCAATATATCTAGCACCTTTAACAGTTCACATAGATGATCTCATTTCTGGAAATTAAGAAGAACAGGATGTGCACCTGTCATGGGCGTGGAAATGCTCACAGGGTACTTGAAAGAGAATTACTGTCAGATGCCATGTTCTTGCAGCCTTCTGAAGAAAAGGGCAGCAAGCCAATGTCCATAAATTGCTTCCTCTTGAAGAAAATACAGTTACATGATTAGATAGATAGATATACTCTTGCTATTAAGATGTCAAAAAAGAGAATAAATTATATTCATAAATTCATTTTTACAATCATAAAATTCATCATAAAAACAATTAACTGGAGATTTTCTGTTTACCTGCTGC
Source organism: Bison bison bison (assembly GCF_000754665.1). Taxonomy (NCBI): domain Eukaryota; kingdom Metazoa; phylum Chordata; class Mammalia; order Artiodactyla; family Bovidae; genus Bison; species Bison bison. The sequence goes on from NW_011379488.1 coordinate 31,265, forward strand.
ATTAAAACTTAAGAGAATGTTACTTGTTCATTTGGAAAAATGTAAAGATAAATTTCAGGGTCATATTGCTTTATTGAAGTGACTCACACATTCCAAACTAGCTATTTGGGATAGACTTATT
>NW_011379488.1:31485-34148 GCF_000754665.1 Bison bison bison
AGATTGTTTCTAGTCAATGAGTTTTTATGAGTGTAATTATTTTTTTGACCATAAAAGAACATGCTCTTGCTTTCATATGATCTTGGCACACACACAAAAAAGAGTGGCTTTAAAACATCATATCTGACAGCTGTTGTCACAGCCGCCTCTCCTGATGTCTTCTAAAATGCCTGAATACATTTTTTTTAAAGTAAAACACACAACTTTTGAGAAAAACAGATTTACAGACAAACTTCTCCAAAATTAAGGAATTTTCACTATCTCTAATATAATGGAATTTGATTAAATACATACACACACACACACACACACACACACACACACTATGGTGTCCTTCACGAAACAGAGTAGTTGCATTTTAAAAATGGAAAAAGAAAAAAATAAAGATAAAAATGGAAAAAGATTAATTGAAGACCCTGAAAAGCCTCAAAATATCATTTCACAGAGTGTGAATAATTGGAGCAGTCCCTGCCTAATACAAGCTGAACAGAACCCCCTAATTTGGAGGATGTTGGCTGTAAGTTGGGTAAAAATGGGGACAAATGTGGAACAGGCACTTTGACCAAATTCATTACTATAGATCCACACCACATGGAATCAGCTGCAAGTGGGCCACAAGGTCAAACCTAACAGAAAACCTAACAGTGCTGTGACTTTGCTTCTCCTGACTTCCACCTTAGCAGTAATGGACAGGAATGCTAAGAAAATGCCCTGACTCAGACACATTCTGTAACTGGAGGAGAGTTTAGACAGAGCAGAGAAAAATATCCACAACATTTTAAATCATGGAATAGCAATTCACTAAATGGTGAAGAGGAAGTGTGCAGAGACAAATCTTCCCTGAAAGACGAGCCCAAAACTCCAAATTCTTCCCCACTCAAGCTCAGGTGGCTTTTCTTGCCTGGGAAATCTCATGGACAGAGGATCCTGGGGGGCTCCAGTCCATGGGGTCTCAAAGAGTCAGACACGACTTAGTGACTAAACAACAGACTTCAGTATCACTCATTTGGTCATATAAAGATACATCAACCCACGTGTCCTGCAAAACTTCTGAGTCATTAAGTCCAATAGTATTCAGACACTGTGAGGGAATCCAGGGGAACTTCTTATACACTAATTTGGGTCAATGACCAGTTTAATATAGACCCACCCCAATTAAAAGATGCATACTTACTTTGTGAAACCATTGTGCCAAATAAAAGAAAAAGATGAACATGAGATTTAAATAGAAGTAGAGAACAACAACAACAACAACAAAAAAAAACATTCAACAGAGTGAAAAGGCAAAAATGAATAGCCCATTTTTTATGTTTTGTTTTGCTTTTATGTATTTTTAAATGGAGGATAATTGCTTTACAATATTGTGTTGGCTTCTGCCATACATCAACATGAATCAGCCATAGGTATATGTATGTCCCGTCCGTCTTGAACCTCTCTCTCACCTCCCATGCCATCCCACTCCTCTAGTTCAGCACAGAGCACTAGATTCGTGCTCCTTGCATCATAAAACAAATTTTCACCAGCTATCTGATTTTACATATGGCAATGTATATGTTGCAATGCCACTCTCCCAATTTGTCCCACCCTCTCCTCGGTGTGTCCACTAGTCTGTGCTGTGTGTCTGCATCTCCATTAATAGCCCATTTTGAATCAACATCGCCCCCAACTTTAAAAGGACACTACGAATGGCCAAAAAGTGTATGAAAAGATGCTCAACATCACTGATCATCAGATAAATGCAAATCAAAATCAAAATGAGCTATCACTTCATATCTGTTAGGATGGTCATTATTCGAAAAAAAAATAGAAAATAACGAGCATTTGTGAGGATGTAGAAAAATTGGAACATTTATGCACTGTTGATGGGAATGTAAAGTAATGCAACTACTATGGGAAAAGGTACAGAGGCTCCTCAAAAAATTAAAAGTGGAACTACCATATGATCCAAACCAATTTCTGGGTATATATTCAAAGGAAATAAAATCAGTATCTCGAAGACTCCCATCTTCATTGCAGCGTTATTCACAACAACTAGGAGGTGGAAGCAACCCAAATGTCCATCAAAGGATGAATGGGTAAATAAGATACTGTATATGATACAATAAAATACTATTCAATCATAAAATACAAGGAAATCTTGTCATAGGCAAAAACATAGATGGACCTTGAGGGCTTTAGGTTAAGTGATATAAGCTAGTCACAGAAGGACAAATAACTGCATGATTCCATTTATACAAACGAGGTATCTAAATACCCAAACTCATTGAAGCACAAAGTAGAATGTTGGTTACTAGGGAGGAACCGGGAAGAAGAGAAAAAGGAAAGTTGCTACTCAATGGGTATAAGGTTTTAAACATACAAGATGAATGAGTTGTATAGATCCATCATACATTGTGCTTACTGTTAACAATACTGTATTGTACACTTAAAACTTGTTAAGAGGGTAAGTCTCATGTTATTGGTTAGAGGCTTTTAGCTTGGTATAGTTGTAACTGACTTTTTTCTTTCTTTTTTGGGGGAAAAAAAAAGTCTGCTACTGAAATCTATATTTTGCAAGAGTATATTTTTGAAAATATTGTCAGATCTCAGAAACCAGTATTCATATCTGCCAATGGCAAACATGTGAAATGTGTAAAAATGTAAAAAGCAGCTTTTAGGGGCAT
>NW_011379488.1:35490-37194 GCF_000754665.1 Bison bison bison
AATCAACCAGTAAGAAAACATAAAAATATTCTTAAATGAAATGTAAAAAATACAACCCAAATAATATCCACTGAAATAGGAAAGATTGTGGTAAAGGAAGTAAAATACAGTAAATTTTTAATGAGCCCTACAATGTCTTTCTCCAGGGGATCTTCCTGACCCAGGGATCAAACCTGTGTCTCTTTACCCAGATTCTTTACCACTAGTGCCACCTGGGAAGTCCCTTTCAAAGAAGATTAGTACATATTAATAGTAAGAGAATCAGTGAATATTTTATACATGAGGAAATGAAAGAATGAGGAATATTAATCTAACCCTAAGTAGTACAAGCACATAACTTAAGGTTGAAAATGAAGCAATACATATGCATCTAAAAAATGTATTTTCTTTGTTTGAACCTCAAGTAAAGAGGTTTCAGTTACTGTAGTCTTGTTTCTTAATTTATAATGCATTATCATTATTTGTGAGAGAAGTCCTTATTTATTTTTCCTTTTTTAAGCTTCATACTCCACTTCCATTCCCTTCTACCTCATAAGCAAGTATGTTAGTACGTTAAATGTATATCTGCATATTTGAATGAGTGTTTTGCAAAACGTGTATCTGTGCATGTTTTTCTAATTTGTGTAAATGATACTGTCTTATATCATTCTGTTTTTTATTTATTTTATTTGAACCAAGTATTGTGTTTTTAAGATCCATTCATGTTGCTCTATGTATATCTAAAGCATGCGTCTAACTGCTGCATAATAAATACTCCACGTGTACACTGACCACACATTTAACCAGTGATCAAGACTGAGTTGCCCCTTATTCTCCTCCTTAACAGTATATTTCAATAAATATCTTTGAATATATCCCCTTATGAAGCTATATTATAATTATTTGGGGATATATATCTAGGAAAGGAATTGGAGGGCCATAGGATACACATATATGTAATTCACCTATATGAATATTGCCAGATTTCTCTAAAGAAAGGCTACACAATTACATTCCTACCTGCAGAACATGATGGTGAATACCTTAGCTAAAGTTCCCCAAAACAATGAGACAAAGATTTATGTACAGACAATTTATGGGGGAGGTGTTTTCAGAAAGCAGCATAAGCCACTGGGGAGACAGAGACAGAGAAGGAAGGAAAGCCAGTAATGTGTGTATTAATGACTTAGTTCTGATAGGGCAAAGAGGACTCAGTTCTGCTAGGAGTATCTGAAAGCATCCAGAATCACCCCCAGTTATGTTTGATAAAAAGACCAAAGGCAGAAGCATTTGTCAGCTTATGACATTCACAGGTCAGTGTTTGTTCTCAGTGGTGTTAACCCCACCTCTCCTTCTCTGGCCCCTGCACTTCTGATCTGTGCATGCCCTTGGGACTAGTGAGCTTCTATAGCTGTCCAAACATTGAAAGAGCCCAGCATGGAAAGCGGAGACACGTGATATGTGCATGAGATGAGCTGAGCTGCAAGTGTTCACAGACCTGTACCAAGAGGATTAAAATCAGAGGTGAGTCAGAAAGGTGTAAGTCAAGGCACCAGAGCATCTGGCATAGTTCCCAAATCCTTATTTCCTTACCAACATGGCTTATCCAGTCTCCTAATTTTTGCTGTTCTGCTGTGTTAGTCGCTCAGTCGTGTCCACCTCTTTGCTCTCCCATGGGCTGTAGCCTGCCAGGCTTCTCTGTCCATTGGATTTCCCAGGCAAGAA
>NW_011379488.1:37294-38980 GCF_000754665.1 Bison bison bison
GCTAGCCTTTGATGTTTCCATTTCTGTTAACTGCTTGTTTGTATTCATTGATAATTTTTCTACTTAAGTTCCTGTCTTTATCTTATTTTATATAAATTAACCATTTGTACAGTTTTGAGAGAGTCAATTTCTAGGCAGGTTGATAAGAAGTCTGGAGGAGAAAGCGGTCTGGGGCTCTTAAGGAGGAAGTAGGGGTCTGGAATTCTCAAGGAGGAGGAAAGGACAAATTATTTTTTTCTATATTTCTTGAAGTGAAGTGAAGTGAAGTGAACTGGAGTCGCTCAGTCGTGTCCAATTCTTTGCGACCCTGTGGACTGTAGCCTACTAGGCTTCTCCGCCCATGGGATTCTCCAGGCAAGAATACTGGAGTGGGTTGCCATTTCCTTCTCCAGGGGATCTTCCCGACCCAGGGATCGAACCTGGGTCTCCCGCATTGGAGGCAGACGCTTTAACCTCTGAGCCACAACAATGTATCTTGCTTGAGGACATGTTTCTCCTTCTTAAGAACCTTCTGACTAATCCTGTTATCTTAAAATGTAAGTTGTGGGAGTGGATCTAGTAAGATTTTTACAACCTTGAGACATTCTTTTGATTTATTGTAATAACCAATTGAAAAAGTATATAACTCCCTTTTCTAAGACTAGCAGTTGGGCACTCTCCATTCCCCTTCTGATGTCTACGTCAGAAGCTTTCTCTGTCCTTTTTCCTTTTTACTAAAACTCTGCTACACAAAAGCTCTTGAGTGATCAAGCCTGGTCCCTGGTCCTGAAGCTGAATCTTCTGAGATCAGGAATTCAACATTCTTCACCACAAGCTATCAGTTTTAAACGCTAAATATATTTATTTCTGTTACTCTTGACTTCTTACTTTTGCATTCCAGTCCCCTATAATGAAAAGGACATCTTTTTTGGGTGTTAGTTCTAAAAGGTCTTGGAGGTCTTCATAGAATCATTCAACTTCAGCTGCTTTAGCATTACTGGTTGCGGCATAGACTTGGATTACTGTGATATTGAATGGTTTGCCTTGGAAACGAACAGAAATCATTCTGTCGTTTTTGAGATTGCATCCAAGTACTGCATTTCGGACTCTTGTTGACCATGATGGCTGCTCCATTTCTTCTAAGGGATTCCTGCCCACAGTAGTAGATATAACGGTCATCTGAGTTAAATTCACCCATTCCAGTCCATTTTAGTTTGTTGATTCCTAGAATGTTGACATTCACTCTTGCCATCTCTTGTTTTTTTCATGGACCTGACATTCCAGGTTCCTATGCAATATTGTTCTTTACAGCATAGGACCTTGCTTCTATTACCAGTCACATCCACAGCTCGTTTTTGTTTTTGCTTTGGCTCCATCCCTTCATTCTTTCTGGAGTTCTTCCTCCACTGATCTCCAGTAGCATATTGGGCACCTACTGACCTGTGGAGTTCCTCTTTCAGTATCCTATCATTTTGCCTTTTCATACTGTTCATGGGGTTCTCAAGGCAAGAATACTGAAATGGTTTGCCATTCCCTTCTCCAATGGACCACATTCTGTCAGATCTCTCCGCCATGACCTGCCCGTCATGGGTGGCCCCACGGGCATGGCTTAGTTTCACTGAGTTAGACAAGGCTGTGGTCCTAGTGTCATTAGATTGACTAGTTTTCTGTGAGTATGGTTTCAGTGTGTCTGCCCTCTGATGCCCT
>NW_011379489.1:0-548 GCF_000754665.1 Bison bison bison
CTCTTGAACCTCCCTCCCACCTCCCACCCCTGCCTACCCCTCTGGGTTGTAACAGAGCCCCAATTTTACAGTACTTTCTTGACCCATGTAGGAATCTGAGGTTTGTGACCTCTGTCTTAATCTGTGTGCTTCATTGCACACGTCTTATGTACCATGTCTTTTGTATTGTGGGATTTTAATTAAAGTGCTGCCCTTCTTAGTATTTATTCAGAGATGTTTAACTGTTGAGTTAGAGGAAGAATCATCGTCATAACAGTATTACACACTTAAAAGACTACAGTATAGTATAAACATTACTCTTATATATGCTCTAGGAAATCAAAAACGTCATGTAACTCACTTAATTGTGATACTTTATTGTGGTGGTCTGGAACCTATCTGACAGTATCTCTGAGGTATGCCTATAACAGCGACAGAATATAAAAATAATAACTGTGCCTTAATTCACATCTTAGTTCTTCTACCTCTCATGACATCAGGAATAGGTGACAGCAGGGAGAAACAGGGTTTGGATGGAAGGAAGGATTTATGTTCTACATAAAATTGCA
>NW_011379490.1:0-858 GCF_000754665.1 Bison bison bison
TCACACCCAAAATAGGAGTGTTGCATGAACTGTTACAGGGAATTAGTTGCCCTTGTTCCTTTAAATTTTCAATGATAGGCTTTAACCCTTCTTTAACCTCAGGTATTAGAGGATATTACTTTTGATATGGAAATATGTGTGAGTCTTTGAGCCTGACATCAACAGGAATAGCATTCTGTGTTCAACCCAGTTTTTACATTAGCTCACACTCTAGGATTTATATTTTGTTCAACCAATGGGAGAGAAAGAGAATATTCATGAAAACAGAGGCATGCAGCTTGCTCAGTATATCCCTCCCCCAAAGGGGTGAGAGAGACTCTGGTATGATCAGAAACTCATGTGAAAACAGCACAGAGTCCCAGTTGCAGCTTAGCAGACAACTGAAAAAGTAGTGTTTGGCTCATCCAGACAGTCCCATTACAGTAGTAGATCAGGGAGAAAGTGGACCAGAGGCCTCAGTAAGCACAGAGTAAGTTATCCCAGTGTCCAGAAGGAAATCAACTGACTGGCTCTCCATTATTAATATCTACCATTCTTCAGGAGTAATTAGGATAGGAACTTGTCTGGGGGTCACCAGGCAGCTTCAGTCCTGATTGTCCTGAGAGCCCAACTCCTGGGTCCTATGCTTCTGGGGACAGTCTCTCCTCCAGTGTGGTCCTTTGCAGACTGGTCATGGACCCAGGGGCAGCTTAGAAGCCTGAGGACAATCCCACTTGTGGTGCCCCTCCTTTCCACAGTAATAGCAAATCCATCCCTTTCCACCTGGGTTCCTCTGGGCACTTTTCTCAAGCTGTCTTAGAATGGTTCTGATAATGAACTGTCTGATCCAGTTTCAACAAATTATCTAAAGACTGATTT
>NW_011379490.1:4565-4899 GCF_000754665.1 Bison bison bison
AACCAGGTGTCATCAACATAGAATTATAGAAGCCTCTTTAATTCTGTGTAGAGAAGAAAAAAAAAAAAAGTACTGCCACTTGCAGTTTATTTCCTTCTGCTGCTTGGGGACCTCTGGCTTTCCTACCTGTTGTCCTCTCAGTTCCACATGCAGATGTATTTTTGATGTATTTGTGGGGAAGAAAGTGATACCCCCGTCTTACTTCTCTGCCATCTTCTAAAGAGCCTTTTTTTTTTTTTTTAAAGAAAAGATAAAACTGACAAATCATTCTGTCCAAATCCAGATCCCTCCCAAGGACAAGTGTCCAAAATAAGAAATGGAAAAGGAGAAATAA
>NW_011379490.1:4999-5385 GCF_000754665.1 Bison bison bison
AGCCTGGTGGGCTGCCGTCTATGGGGTCACACAGAGTCAGACATGACTGAAGTGACTTAGCAGTAGCAGAGAAATGAACAAGTTTCTAGAATCTTACAGCCTTCCAACACTGAGTCAAAAAGCAATAGATAATTTGAACAGACTGATCATTAGAAGTGAAATAACATCTCTAGTCAAAATTAAACTTCCTGGAAATGAAACTCCAGAATGAAATGGCTCCACAGGGGAATACTACCAAACATATTAAGGATAACTCATACCTATCATTCTCATACTAATCCAATCCAAAAAATTAAAGTGGAAGGAATATACTTAAAGGCATTCTATGGATCCACCATCACCCTGATAAAACCAGACAAAGACACTGCAAAAAAAAAAAAAAAAAA
>NW_011379490.1:9673-10168 GCF_000754665.1 Bison bison bison
TGCTTGCTTCTTGGAGAAGTCTCTGACAAACCTAGGCATCACTTTGCAAACAAAGGTTTGTTTAGTCAAATCTATGGTTTTTCCAGTAGTCATGTATGGATGTGAGAGTTACGCCATAAGGAAGGCTAAGCACCAAAGAACTGATGCTTTCAAACTATGGTGCTGGAGAAGACTCTTGAGAGTCCCTTGTACAGCAAAGAGATCAAACCAGTCAATTCTACAGGAAAGCAATCCTGAATATTCATTGGAAGTAATGATGCTGAAGCTCTGACACTTTGCCCACCAAAGAGTCAACTCATTGGAAATGACCCTGATGCTAGGAAAGATTGAGGGCTGGAGGAGAAAGGGGTGACAGAGGATGATGGTTGGATGATATCACCGACTCAATGGATATGAGTTTGAGCAAACTCTGGGAGATAGTGGAGGACATGGAGGCCTGGCGTGCTGCAGTCCACAGGGTTGCAAAGAGTCAAACATGACTTAGCTACTGAACAA
>NW_011379491.1:0-826 GCF_000754665.1 Bison bison bison
ACCTTTTTAAAAATGCATTCCTTCCTTTCCATCTCCAAAGCCACATCCGTGCCTGGGTTTAATCATTGCTTGCTCAGACTTTTACAACTGTTTGCACCCTCTTCCTGTCTGCCTGGACTCCAGTGAGAGCAGAGAAGTGCTGTAAAAGCACTCTGGCTTAGAATCCCTGGGTTCAAAGGGATTTTATCCAGTCTCCAACCCACCCTGCCTCTGGGGCTAGAACCGCCTTTACAGTATTCACATTCCTAACAAATGCTGCTCAGTCTCTGCTTGAATACCTTTAGTCATGGTGGCGTCCCTACCATTTAAAATTGCTGTTTCCTCTTTGGGCTTCCCTGGTGGTTCACATGGTAAAGAATCTGTCTGCAATGCAGGAGATCCAGGTTCAATCCTTGGGTCAGGAAGATTCCCTGGAGAAGGAAATGGCTATGCATTCTGGTGTTCTTGCCTGGAGAATCCCATGGACAGAGGAACCTGGAGGGCTACAGTCCACGGGGTTAGAGTCAGACATGACTGATCAACTAACACGTTTCACATTCCCTCCTTGACCAGCGGGCGGTTCCTTATTTTAAGCTGAAATTTGGCACCTGGTAGCTTACAACTGTTGGTCTTCATTTTTCCTGTCGGGATGGTTCAGAACAACCCTTAAAGCCTCTTTCAGTAGATGGATCTCCCAAGTGTGGTGCCCAGACCAAACACAGTCCTGCCAAGGGAAAGGTGGAAAGATGGAAGGGAACTCTCCTCTCTCCCTGGATTGATTTCCTGTGGCCGCTGTAACAGGCGGCCACAAACATGATGGCTTGAAACAACAGGGATTTATTGTCTC
>NW_011379492.1:0-770 GCF_000754665.1 Bison bison bison
ATGCTTTGGAACCAAAACTGGGACATGGGACAATAAGACAATCCTAGCCTTGAGCTAATTTAGCAGAAGAATGAGGTAGGAGTGGGGAGGGAGTGATGGAGAATCCCTGTGTGACCATATGAACACACATCCTTCACAAATTCACAGACATACTGGTATCAGGGTTTCTCCAGTCTGTGGCTGGGTGTTCTAGCCAACCTTCTCTACATGTGAAGCTGTAGGCTGGCCCTAGACATCTGGGATATATATTTATGTTTATAGGTTTTCTTTAAATGGGATTATTTTTGCACTTGCTGTTTTGCGTCTTTTCAAACTCAGTCCTGTGTCTTATGCATCACGGCTTGTCAATAAGTATATAACTCATTCTTTGGAATGTCCAGAGGGTAAATTATTGGAGAGAAACTAGCAGCATGTGTAGCCACCCCCTTATTGATCGGCATTTAGGTGATTTCCAATACTTCTGTGATAACATCCCTCAATTTACATCTTTACACATCCATTGCGGTGGCTACTTAAAAAAAAAATGGTCTCAGGTTAAAATACCAAAAAACATATCCTGTTTTTTTCCATTTTACTAAGAATCAGTTATTTGAAGGCATTACTGGGGAACCCAGATGATCTCTGCAGGTTGCAGAAGGTGGTGGTTGATGTTAGTAAAAATGACCTGGTTCATTAAGCTGGTGATGGTACAACAGCCTCTCAGAGACAACACTCCTTACCCCAGAAGAGTCAAAGGAACGCAGAACAGTCATTTCCCTGCCTCTTTTTTA